>NC_137467.1:185927468-186121665 GCF_964235325.1 Thermobia domestica | reverse complement strand
TTCCCACTTACATGCGTCTATAACCTTTTCAACCAAAATAAACCTGCAAGTGATATTTTGTAGCCCTTTTTTTCTATAGTTTTCTTCGTCAGTCATTTCTGCTAATTTTCCTATTTAATGAAAAAATACGTGAGAGGAACATTTATTTGTGATTCCCAGTTTGAACTTGAAGAAAGCAGATTTCTTGGAGGGAAATTCACAAATTGCAAGATATACAAATAAAGAAAGTCAAACGTAGAAGGGTGATCATCAGAGCAGAACGATATTATAATTCCGAATGTAGTTTTAGTGCATCCTGTCTAAACTGCTGCTAATATGTAGAAAAAACCATTATATCACAAATATCCGGCTATTTCTAATGTACTTTGAATATTGACAGGAAGAGACTCAATTGTTTTTGTGTTGTTTCTTAATTGCAGCATATTCTGGAGATTCTTATGGTTAAAGCGATTTTTAAAGAGTCCAGAAGAAGTGATCTTAGGTACAAAGCATCGGCAAAAACACTCATGTCAAGCAGGGACCTATGATCTGGTTAAATCTGCAAACGATAAAAGCGCCACCCTAACAATGAGAACAACAGACAGTTGACAATTTATATTGGCTATGCGTGTGAATTCACATTTTTTCTTTAAAGAGCTCTGGGTCAACATCCTCTAATTCCATTACGCACTCTCTACGTTTGTGAGCTTCTTCATCAGCAGAAAAATCCGTGATCCCAAGCGACATCTGAAAAATTGCTTTCGTCATTCACCGCGCTTATGAATTGAAACGTGTGCATTCAAATTTGATTTTCTAATAAATGCTTTTCCGCACGTTTTTTTTTTTTTTTTTTACCAAGATGCAGTAACATGTGACTTGTCAAATTACGTTTCCTAATAAATCCTTTACCGCACTCTTGACACGTATGAGCTCGTTTACCAGTATGCACTAACATGTGATTCGTCAAATTACAATTTAGTCTAAACCGCTTTCCACATAGCTGGCAGGCATGACATTTTTCACCTGCATGTGTAAGCAAGTGCGTTGACAAATGTGATTTTTGAGTAAAAAACTTATCACAAACTTTGCACTTGTGAGGCTTTTCGCCAGAATGTATTAGCATATGTTGTCTCAAATATGAACGTTGAACAAATCTCTTTCCACACACTCCACAATTATGTAGTTTTTCACTAGAATGAATTACCATGTGCTTTGCTAAATATACTTTGAGATTAAATCCTTTACCACACTTTTCACATGTATAACATTTCTCCTTTCCATGTGTTAAAACGTGTCTTCCCAAAGTTGAATTTTGAGTAAATCCTTTACCACACTCTAGACACTTATAAGGTTTATCACCTGTATGAATTAGCACGTGCTTTGCTAATGTTGATTTATCAATAAAACCTTTCCCACAAACATCACACTTATGACGTTTTTCACCGCCATGTATTAACTTATGACTTTCCAGGCTTGATCTTCGATTAAAACTCTTCCCACACTGTGGGCATTCGTGAGGTCTTTCACCAGTATGAATTAACATGTGTTTACCTATATGTGATTTTTCATTATATCCTTTTCCACAAATATCACACATATAAAGTCTTACACCTGTATGTAGTAATATGTGTTTTGATAAACCTGACTTTTGAGTAAATCCTCTACCACAATCTTTACACTTGTGAGGTCTCTCACCTGTATGAATTAGCATGTGTTTTCTTAACTTTGATTTTTGAATAAATTCCTTTCCACACATTTCACATTTAGGACGTGTTTCAACGGCATGTGTTAACATATGTGCTCTCAGCCTAGAAATTTGAGTAAATTCCCTTCCACACTTACGACATTTGTGAAGGTTTCTAGATGTATGTGCTAATAACCTATTAGCCAAGATTGAACTGTGAGTAACTGCTTTCCCGAATTCTTGAGATGCATGCTGTTTTCTACTTGTATGTGAAGACATACGTTTTGCAAAATGTGATCCAAGAGACCCAGGGCAAAACTCCTTGAAAGAATAAGATTTCACGTCTGAATGAAAAATTATATCCTTTCGTGTAATAAACGTACTTGCATTTCTGGAAACAGTATCTTTAGGGGACCTGTAACGAATTCAGTAAAAAAGGAAATACTAGGTGAATAGCATAATACACCATAGAAATAGAAATGCTTCCAGGTAAATACAGCAACAATGGGAAGGCAGTTATTTTGTATTCCATTCATTATTGCAATTTAAGTGTGAAGTGTTGCAAGACATTTATACGTTATATTTCGTGGTAAACTGAAGCCCCATACTCTTGTGCTATTACATAAAATTATGTAGAAACATGAAGAACTAATGAGAGGTTTCCATGTTATTTCTAATCGCAAACTAATACTATGTACTTTTTGTCATCTCAAGTTGTATCTACATTTATACATATGACATCACAGTTACCTCTAGTACATTCCAAGATACACATTTTACAGTATGGACTGAATATTTCACTATTATAGGTGAAAACTGAGGTACGAAGTCACTAAAGGTGTTTATGTATCATAAAATTAATTTTGTGAAGAAAATTTAGTAACTGTGTTAACTTATTGCTGTTACTACTACCAGAAACTGTTATTATAGTAACAATGAAACAAAAGAAGGCTATAACAATTTTTGAAAGTTTGCACAAAGTACGCAAACTCCAGCTGTATTTTAATCTCTACAAGGGCTTTTAATATCCTCGAGATGCTTTGAGTTACTAAATCTTAATTTTCATTAAACTTTTACGTCTATTGATAAATAACTATGTAGTTAGATGTGATATACATCTAAGCACTTTAACAAAGTAAAGCCTTTAGGTATGTAGATTTCACAATTCCTTGTAAATTTTCACCTATTTATAAAAGATACCTGATATTATGTGTAGATTTCGATGCTAAGGTAATGACGAAATGCATTGCCCTGTTCGTCTCCCTTGGGTGATTATTGATAGAGGTTTTCAGAATTTCGAGGGTTACTGTAATAAACTGATGTAATGAAGAAAACGAAATTCTATATCGGATATGCTCCACTGTTATTGCAGGGTATGTCAAACCATGCCCCACTAAGATTATTTGGTTCGGGAGAGACTTCACTGTTTACCATTTGTTACTTTAAAAGTTAAGAGGGAATGTCAAGTTAATGCTCCACTTTCGATGTTAAAAAAATCAAAGAAACACGTTATATATTATATTTTAAAAGTAAGGCAGATGAACGGTTTTAAAAAAAATCTAACGTGTTGGATGCCTACCATCAACTGGGATTTTATCATGTTAGTTTCATTTAATTGGGTAACATAAGGAATGAAGAAGATAAAAAAAGGAACATCAATAATAATCACCTTGCGAGTCACTCTCTCTCTCTTTCTTGTTAGAAAGAGACAACTTAACACATACGCTTGTTTTGGAAAATACAATGTTTAAGAGTGAAAAGAAGAACAATCTAGATATTCTTCTCAGTATACAATATTCACATCCAGATCGACTATTATTAGCTGACGAAATGGGTGAATCACGTAAGTCTCACACATCAGTTAATACTGGCCTTCAACAGTATTTTCTTTCTTTCCTTTTCTTATATTACTATTTTTATGACTAACACAACATGTTTAAATTGTACGCCAAAATAGGGTATCTGACGAGTAGATTATGTTACAGTTGTGAGATATGCAATATAAAATATGTACTAAAACTAGTGGACAAGTCATCTACTTTTTAAGGGACGAAAGTGACCAATTTGTGTAGTTTCTTCAATATATTTGGTCTAGGAATTAATTCGTGCGGGTGGACAAGAGATGGCGCAACGAACGGAGCGTCCCACAGTTCCGTGTATCCACACATGTGTTGCAAACCCCTGTCATCGCGTATCGTTCGTAGTATAGGGCAGTGGATTAAAGCGTCAACAACACCAGTTTGTAGTTAAGTGAACATGGCGCAATTTGTGCCTGATAAAGTGTTTTTGCGGGGTGTCCTGCTGCATTACTTTAACATGCAGAAAAGTGCGACTGAAAGTCATCGTATTTTGGTGGAAGTGTATGGTGACCATGCTCTAGCTGAGCGAATGTGTCAGAAGTGGTTTGCACGGTTTCGAAGGGGTGATTTCGGCTTGGCAGACCAAGAGCGAGCTGGACAGCCAAAAAAATTTCAAGACGAAGAATTGACAGCATTGCTCGAGCAGGATTCGTGTCAAACGCAGGAACAACTTGCAGCAGCATTAGGCATTGATCAAACAACAGTCTCCAAACGCTTGAAAGCAATGGGAATGATTCAAAAGATGTCACATTGGGTTCCACATGAATTGAAAGACAGAGACGTTGAAAGACGAAAAACCATTTGCGAATTGCTGCTTCAATGACAGAGCAGAAAGGGGTTTCTGCATCGAATTATTACGGGTGATGAGAAGTGGATTCATTACGAGAACCCTAAACGAAAAAAAGGCCTGGGTGAAACCAGGTGAACCAGGTCCATCACAACCAAAACGAGATATTCACTGTGCAAAGGTTATGCTGTGCATATGGTAGGATATGAAACGTGTGGTGTACTATGAGCTGCTGCAACCGGGTGAAACTATGAATGGAGAACGTTATCGACGACAATTAATGCGTTTGAAGCAAGCTCTGGCCAGAACACGACCAGAATGGGAGAACAGACATGATAAACTTATTGTTCAACATGATAACGCTCGCCCACATGTCGCAAAACCGGTCAAAACCTATTTAGAAAATGTCGGATGGGAAGTTTTACCCCACCCGCCGTATTCACCAGACGTTGCTCCTTCGGACTACTACTTGTTCGATTGCATGAACAACGATTTGATTGGACAGCGGTTTACTTCTTCAGAAGATATCGAAACATGGGTCTCGGACTGGATCGCTTCCAAGGATGAGGACTTCTTTCGCCACGGAATCCGTACATTGCCTGACAGATGGGCGAAAGTTGTGGCTAGCGATGGACAATATTTTTCTTAAGGTATTTATGTATTTTGTGTTTGTACTACAGCTTTAATGTGTGCGTACCAACCGCACGAATTAATTCCTAGACCAAATACAAAATTACTATATGATATACGATTATCATATAATATACGGACATCGGTTACACATCATCTAATGGAATTTCGTTATCACAGTTTAACTAGCATTCAGTTAATTCTAGAAAAACTAGGTTTTCATGTGGACGTCATGAAATGTTATTCAGCTGGGAACCCATAGATGTTAAACATATCACACTGACATATTTCCATATTTTAACATGTGCATCGTCTAAAAGTACAGAAAGTTTCGACACATGCGACATTAGAAATCTTTTCACGGAAAGTATTTTCGTCGTTTTCCTTCTAAATATCGCCACTTTTCCGTTCCTCACCTGTCCCCTTACCAATGTAGAGTATTCTTCTTCTTGGGAAAAATATAATAAAAATTAACTTCTTCCTCCTTAATTTATATTTATATGACATATTTAATTCCCTAGTTAATACATTAGAATGTTTACGGGACGAGGCTTTGTGGACAATCAGTCCAAGTATATTTACGTTGTATTAAGGGTTTCATACACGATATAACTTTTATTAACACACCCTTGAGTGAATAAAAATTATGATACTATATGTCGAATGCTGTGGTGAACACCCAACATTTACGAACCTTTATAACTCCAAAACCGAGAAAGTATTTCAGATTAAAATGAAGTTTAAGGAAATATCAACTTTCCCCAAATTTACCAACGCATTCTGGAAAGAGTACACATTTCAATTATATTATCTCAGGGAAAGTAAGTCTATCTTTTTAAAAATGCATTCTGAAACTAGTCAACACTTCAGTCCAGTAACAAATAGGAACAAGATCTTGCACAGTTCCCAAAAAGGGGAAAATACTCATACGCTTATACCTGATTGTATTTACTGATCGATCTGCGAAAATAATAATACAGAAAACTCAAGCTATGAATAGTTCTTTTGGATATTCTAACAAGTCTTACAAGTCTTATCTTCTTCACGAGGTATGCGACTTCCTGCCTATAAGAAGATGAACAATTTATTATGCATATTTTAGTGAAAATAGGAATGAAAACCAAAAAGAGTTAAATACTTGCTAGAGACCTGACCTTCATTTTTAGCTGTGATGGTAAGTTGGACTGCGTAATTCTAGCAGAAAATGAAAAACAAAGAAGGAAATAAAATATACCATTGACCGTTAAACATAGTATACTTCAGTTCACAAAACTTTACCTAGATCTATCACAATTCCCGTAGATCTCTAAAGAGACATTCTATTTATTAAAATATTTTAGTAAGTAACATTATACAATCGAAATGTTACCTATCTGGAGTGTTATACAAGGTGTTACTGAACTATACCGACAAACTGTAAGAGGTGATTCCTCACATCAAAATAAGAGAAAACGTTCATATAGACCTATGGCGAAAAGTGCATAGTTTTAGAGCTAGGACTGTCCAAAATCACCAAAAAAGCCAAATTTCAGCAGGCCCTATTTCGGATTCCAGAAAGTGTGGATAGTGGTCCTTTGTCAGCGTAAAGGAAGCCACGCACACACAATCAAAAAGTGCATAGTTCGTCAATTTTCAATAGGTATACTATTTATTCCCTACAGGGTGTAATTCTCAGATATGCTCTCAGTAGAGTTTTCAGATATTCTCTGATTTCAAGGAGAGTCCAAAGTAGGCAGGAGGTAAGCCTTGAACAATGGACAACCAATGCTTCGGAGGGAAGTGGGAAATGTTAGGAACCGGCAGCTCCATGTTTTTTGTCTACTGAATAATGTATGATGCGATGCATTTCGTCAAGGTATATTTCACGTTTTCTTTACTTATAAGCCTGAAAGAAAACATTGCAGAATACGTTTTCCCGAGTACGAGAAATTATGCTGCTGACGATCCTTAACAATTCCGACATCGCGTCAAAAGATTCTGTGTTTACTGCCATCAAACCTTATCGTTTGCCTACTTTCGAACAATCATAAAGTCAGAGCATATCAAAATTCGGTTGATGGCATGTCTGGGAATTTCACTCTGCATGGAATACTCTGTACACCCAGTGAAAATTCATGAAATGTGCATTTTTGGATTTCATACGCGTGACTTCCTTTATGCTGATAAAGATCTCCATCCACAGTTTCTGAAATTCGAAGTAGGGCCTGTTGAAATTTGGCTTTTGGCGATTTTGGACAACCCTAGCTCTGAAACCAAGCACTTTGCCCCACAGATCCATACGAACTTTTTTATTTTGATGCAAGGAAACGCCTCTTACAGTTTGTCGGTATAGTTCATTAACACCCTGTATATTAAAAAAAGGAAAAATGAAAATCACTTTATCGTAAGTTCTAAATATTGTATGATATACAAGCCAGGCAGTCCCGCTTTAAAATAGCTTGGTTTGGAGCCAGGTGAGAACTAATAGACAAAGCACGTTTCACATCACACATGTCCTCTTGTATTTGCAGATGCAAATATCATTACCAATTAAATAAAAGGTACATATTAACATAAACAGTTATCGTGACATACTTAATGAATGCTGTAAAAAGTAGTCTGTAAAAAGTTGCTATAAGAACAGACTCTGAGTCGACCTCCTGTGCTATAATATAGAGCTGGACAGTCATATTTACATTGTTGTTCTTTTACACATGTTTTTACTGTAATTATGAGTATTGCATTAAGGTTCAAGATGCAAATATAAAGAAGGAAGGAAAAGTCAGCTGGAAAGAGAAAATAAGAAATAAAGAAGTTAAATGAAGAAGAATACCGAACTTGGTAGCAAAAAGGAAAAGTAATTGTCCAGGCTAGTGTTCGAGGATAGATTGCCTTATAACAGATACTGAGCAAGGATTAGTTTCTGGAACGGAAAAGAGGGGAAGAACGTGGCATCTCCTGGACGTACGAAGATGGAAAATTACTGTTAACTATTATCAAAAAATTCGATGTAAAGTGTATGTCTTAAATTGCACGTTTTCACCATCTCAATGTTGTAGTAATGTCGAAACACTTTGATTCCTGTTATGATGAAACATTAAAGAAATACATGCAGACAATAACCCAGGAAATTGAAATTTAAAATTACCACGCAGAAGACACACAAAAAGGGAAAAACAAGAAGGGAGAATGGTCTACAGTGATTCGAACAATTAACTGGCGCTCATTCCTACTGGAATCTGGTATTTCAGACTAAATTTTCTAAACTCGTGTACCAAATAATTTTAGTAACTTCATTGCTCTCTTACTCGTTTTGTTTTACTTGATTTTTTCATAGATTTCCTTTAAGGTAGCGATACGAACACGGAAACTTAGACGACAGTTAAAATTCCAAAGGCTGGCCCAACGGGAATAGGAATTTTAACGCCCTGATTGAGCATTGAGGTTATATGTTATGTAAAACTACAAATATATTTTCAGATATGTTTTCAAATATATTTATATATAAAGTACTAATACACATTGTAGGTTGCCATGTATGGTGTTTTATTTACTCTCCTCGATATTTAAAGAATAAAAATATGGCAGGCGTTTCTAGCCGTTAGTCTGCGAAGTCATGATATGTAGAACGCGCCCTCAAACGTACGTTTTATACATATTTTCTCTTCCTTAAATTACTTTGTATAGACTTTTTGTTATGAAATTTAAAAAAGGGAAGAATATTAATGTAAGCGAACAGAATTGAAGCCACTGGCATTTAGACACTGAAGAAAGCTAAAACTTACGAAATAAATAACAATTGCGTTAACGATGTCCTTCATGGGAGAAACAAACATTAAAGTACAATGATATAACCAAACTTGCCACTTTACCCTATACATGAAAAAGGATTAGAATTTTCAATAATGTTAACAACTTTTAACATTTACAGTATCCTTACAACAGATAAACCTCAATTTTTGGTTTCTAATTTTGACAAAAACGATGACAAGTATTTAAAAATGCACTTTCTTAGGAGACTCTCTTATTGTCTTGATTCTGGCGCAACATGATCCATAACTACTCAAGTGGTCTGATGCGTTTAAAACAACGTTGGGCATCCTTAATCTAGCAAGGCAATATTCACTACATTTTACAGTTTATATATATTGAAGTGTATCCAGGGCATGATCAAGTGGTTATTAGATCTGGACGTTAGAGCAATTGTAAACCGAGATTTCGTCTTCTAAGATTAACTTGTTTCAAACAGTTAACCGGAACGAAACCGAACCGAGAAACTCTTCTCTGTCTCATCGACCATTTCTGTGTTCTCCTAGAAATATTAAAGAAAAAACATTCAGAGTCGTAATTTCGTTCTAAAATCAAACACTAGAACCAAAACTACTTAAAAATATGAATCACTATACATCTTAAGAAACTATTCTAAATATGAAATAATATGCTGAAAAGTGTCAGTTTAGTCTTTGTTTTCAAAACAAAGAGAACCAAATAACGGCTCGATTTCTCCTTTAAATCCTTGCATGTTTGTATACGTTTTCTTTATAAATTCAGATTTGAATTCTCCGGATTATTGCTTTTACATAACACTTCAGTATTTTATCATGTACGAAAATACTTTATTACAAAATTTGAATCGTAAAAATATGTTGTATTCTAAATACACTTCCTATCGAGTCTCTTCTCTTCCTGCTGTACTGTTGTCTCTAAGTTGTGATTTAATCGTTGGTTCCAAAGATGCGGGTCCCGGGTTCGATTCCCGATGAGTTAATTAAAGAAATGAAATGAAATGAAATCTTTGAGTTTTACGTCCCACGGTTATGCCGGTTAGGCTAAAGGAGACGGTGATAATGAGAGATGAGTGAAAATGGTGGAATGAAGAAAGTGGGAGGAAACGGGAGTACCCCGAGAAAACCCACGAGCACGGTGTTTGTCCACCACAAAGTTCACTTGGCGGGGGCTGGGATCGAACCCGGGACCCCAAGCACCAGAGGTGAACGCTCTACCACTGAGCCACCGTGCCCCCCCGAGTTAATTAAAGAATTTATCCTTGTTTGCAGTATTGATATTTCTCATGTACAATAAAATGAAAAATATTCAATTGTTCTCGGTCGTAGGGTTGACACGACGCTCTTTAGTGCACACACTATAGTGCTATTGATATTTCATATATGCACAATGACGTCAGCCGAATCGACCTTGATTCGTTTTCCCTGCGAACGTAAGGAGTTTCGCAAGCAATTGCTGAATATATCACACATATCTTTAGTATGTGTCCAGAAATGCCATTGACCAAATACAAACGTTCTTGCTTCCTAGTTCTTGCTCACAATGTTTTACTGCTTCATCATTATCTTCTACTACTACTCCTTCAAATAATAATAAAAATATTTCGTTCGCCATTTTTAATTCCTCCATTCCACCCGTTTAACGATATTTTATAATTTGGAGAAATTATCTACTATATTTTTATGTATAATTTGTTAAGATATAAATGTGACGCAACAATAACAGTAATTCTCTTACCCACAGAAAGGGTGGTAGTATGAATCGTAATGAAGACAAGCAATCCTACGTATTTTATTATGGACACAACTTTTAACCTTACTCATATCATTAGTGTTCTTTTACATTGTCAGGCCTTTATAGTAAACTAATCTTTGCAGATTTATTTCTGTTCTGAGCCTTACTTTTTTAAGGAATCAAGATTTTCTATCTTTATATAATCCAAGAGCGGTCTTTATATAATCTTCTCATTCTCCTCTTTCTCACTCAAGAAACTAAACCTTCCAAAGTATCTCTTGTAAGTAATTTATCCTTGGATAATGTTCTAGCCAATTTATTTTCCTTTTTGTCATCAACTTCAGTATTCTTTCTTCACTTAGGCTTCTCAGAACTTATTTATTTTATCTTGCCAACTGATTTTTCCATCCTTCTCCATATCTACATTTCGAACCTTATAACGGATATAGTAATTACAGTAAAATTCCTGTATAAAAATACAATAACTTATGACTGGCCAACTCTGCATTATAACACTGAATGGAAGACTCGAAACCCTTTTTTATCGCCACTTTTTCTAAAGTTGGCCTTTATAAGTATGTCATGATAATTGTTTATGTGTATATTTAACTTCTATTTCATTAGAAATCATAATTGCATTTCCAATAGCAAACGGATATTTTTTGTGTGGGGCCTGTTTTCTTATTAGTTCTCATTCTGCCCCGAAACAAACTATTTGAATACAGGGCTGCCTGGCTCTTTTATCATAGAATATTTACAGCTTATGGAAAGTTACTCTTATTTTACCGTTTATTTACATAAGTATCACTACCCCAGACAAATAATATGTCCAAATTAATTTTCTTAAGTCCTTCAATTTCCGTAACCTCTCTTCAAGTGAAATTTGAGAATCTCAATGTAAAAGTAATTGGATCTTTTTTCTCTGAAAGCTGTTCTTTCCGAAAAGACAACAGTTGATAATAACTGATTGAATGACGTATTATCAGTTTATACTATTGACCCTTGTCTCCGACTTTTGATTCTCGAGTTACGTCACAGTATTATTTCTTACTTGTGGAAATCTTGTACTCTTTTTCATTAGAAAATTACCAAATTAAAAAAAAAAACATGTCGAGCAATTGTTAAGGAAAAGGCGAAAAAAATAAGCAAATTAATCATAAAGCTGCTAGCACTACTGTCCGTTTTTTAGTAAGTGATGGGCATCTGTGATATTTGTGATAGTAAAGAAAATGGTTATTTTTCCAGTGAAAGTACTTTGTATCAAATATAATTTTTTGATTTGTCAATTTTATATGATTAATTGGTTAACAAATATGTTTGCAATAGATGCATTTTATCTGGTATGAAATTGGTATAAAGGCTTGTGTGTGCCTATATAGGTCGGAGACCACATCCATCATAATTTCGCTGATTATTCTACAGATGTTAAAGCGAGAAGTCTTATAAGCATTTGTATTGGAACTTAAAAAAATATATAGTAACGAACACCAATTTTAACACGAAAGCATTGAATTTGAAGCTTAAATTTGTAACATAACTTTTAATAATTTTATCATATCTTCATATTCAGAAAACAAAAAATATGAGACTGACTTTCGAACTCCAAGTTATTTACGAAGACTCAGTGCCTCATGACACTAAACCGCCGTCGTCACAAGCACTTCTTGTAGCGAATCTCGGTTAATTTTTTGAACTATTTCTGGAAGTTCTTTGTTTTTTGTGAAATAAGTGCTCATGCTTCTGTTACGAATTCTTGCGAACAGAAGGATAGGAAACTAATTCAACCTGTGATTACCCGAAATCGGACACTCATAAATAAACTTACCATCTTAGAAATAACCAACCCACCCTCGTTCATTCACTTCCAGAGAATGTTTTCTGATATTTTGTTATTGATTTTTGACCTACTAACAGCCTAAATAGATTTTCGTTAATAAATATATTATGATTGCATGCGTATTACTGACGCGATGTCACTCAATTATCATAGACATTTCTATTTCATTATTTGTGTAATAATATGTGATCTCTTTCTATTGTAAAGATAACCTATACATATAGTGAAATAAATTTTCTTATATTGCACTTTAAGTAATTTAATAAAATTCATTCTTCAAAATTCAACTGTCAATAAACAACTATATAATACGATAATCTGGACTTGTCATAATGTTATGAAATCGAGCTTCAACGAATGCGAAAATTTTCCTTTCCTCGACGCGGTCTTGCATGTGAAGTGTTTACAGTTGAGAAGATATCTTCCGAATCTTGTAAACAGACAGTTTCTCATTCATACTCAATTTGCAAGTAATGGTATAACAGCTCGCACATTAAGAAAGACCCTTGTAGCTGTGTGATAGGCGTACTCCAATATCTACATTTATTGCCGTGATTATAGCAACAGCTATTACATACATTGTTATATATACAAAGCAAATTTCTCCTAAATTATTCGTTATAAACTTCAGAATTTCACAGACTAATAGTTTTGGTGCCACACATAGTAATCACAATTCACTGAACGGGACGTATGGATTACAGACGCAAGTGAAACTGCATTCTGTTTCCCAGATAACTTTGTATGAAAAACGAAAAATGCTCAACACCACCATTTCTCAATAAACCATCGCAACTGTACCCGCCAATTGTGTATATATTACAGTGTGGTACGGACCATATGATAACAGCAAACTGTACCTATGGAAACATCGTTTTCGCATGTGTTATCAATTCAATCATGAAACACAAATAACCTAACGCTTTAATAGACGATATATAGAGAGAAAGTTAGCACGAAAGCTCTCACGTCCTAAGTATAACGAATTCAAGTATCAGCAGTAAGCGGACAAACAAAATAAAAAAAATCCTTTGCCTTAGCAATCAGACAACAAGCTTTATTAAGTTATGTGGTGAAATTTTGATCAGCAAACTTGCAAAATGTCATAAGATATGTGATTAGGTTTATATAACTAGAGACAGAAATTATTGCTTATCATTACTGTAACGAGTAATGTGAAACAATCGAATGCATGTATAAACAAAATGACCCTCTACCCTAAAGATGACCAAAATTTACAACACACGATGTGTAGACCAAGATGAAATATTGCCTTGTCTGTAGTAATAAAATACTATTAATAAGAAAGAAAAATAGAAAACAATCTGAAATTAGACAAGGGTGAAAGATAACCTAGCAAAATTCACACGTGCAAAGCCTACATAAAAAATTTCTCTTAAAGTACAGCGAACAGTATTAATTAGGATTATAGTTACAATAACGGAAAAGTGTTGCATGAGCCTATTTGAATGTTATTTAGTCCTGAAGTCGGTATTAGCATAGAAGAATATATGGGGATTTTATTCCATTCAAAATATATGAAAATATCTCGTTTGAAATTCGATGTTCAGTTAGCACAAAATAAAGAACACTGCAATTGTTAAGTGTGTATCTTTAAGATATATTTTAGATGTATGCCAGAAATGGTCTACTTATGTTATTCTTAAACACACGTAAATAGTAAATTCATTCATGACCAATCACAGCAAAGAAAATGCTCATTACACATGCATGGAAATTATTAAATAATGATACGTATACCGACTTGATTGATTGATTTTGAGTTTTACGTCCTGTTCAGCAGCGAGGCTATATGAAACGTGGACCTACTGATTACCGTGGAATCCGAAGCACATGAGCTCCCGCCGGGAATCGAACCCGGGTCTCCCGCGCCAAAGGCGCGTACGATAACCGCTTAGCCACGGAGGAGCTCCGTATACCGACTTAACATAATAAATTAGGTTCACTAATTGGTTAGCAGAGTCGCTGCAACAAATACAAAAGAAAAGTCATACACAGAAATCTTTACCAGATATACATACTAATTATTGTATACAGTTAAGAACATAATTTGCAGCCACTGTTATCACGTAAATATCACATAATGCCCTCCTTAACAAAGAATGTTTGTGGTATCCAAAAACAAGACACAGAAAACTGCCTTACAGCCTGCAGCATTCTTTTCGTACAATCATTTTTTTCTTTTCGTACGAATCTTATCAAACAGAAATCAATAGGTAGTACAGTACTATAAATTAAGTGGTTCAATTTATTTCCCAGTGACAAGTATTAAAATTAACTTTTGCTTGATGTCGGAAAATGAGATTAACAACAATTTCCCCCTTCAATGCCATAAACCCAGTCTTATATTACCATTTTCTGAGAATTGGGAATAAAATATCACAAACTGTTTGCCTTACGCTCCTTATCCTACCAATAAGAAAGCTTTCTTTCTTTTTATTTTTGTTTGTCCGCTTGTAAAGAAACTGATCTTATAACAAACGTGATCAATAAGTACATGGTAACGAGTTAAGAATAGTATCATCACAAATATAAACGTGAGTAATACTACTACTATTTTAATAATAATAATAATAATAATAATAATAATAATAATAATAATAATAATAATAATAATAATAATGACAATATAACAAGCTGAAAAAGATAAAATATGTGTAGAAAATGATATAGAGAAGAGTGTACTTTAAAACAGAAAAATGCAAATGCAATGTAAAGAGTATACTATTATTTACAAAAATTTAATTGTAAAAATTAATATTGAAGAAACTAAAAATTTGAAAATCCACAATTCTTCAGTAATAAATAAATTATTAGAATTGAGATTCACACAAAACACATTACAGACCCAGAGTACACAACGATGTATTGCAATTCTGCATAATGTACAAGTCTCGTATGCAAAGCTGTACAAAATATATAATGGTGAATTTTAAAACATTCCTGTCCTGAATAAAATAATAACAAATAGAAAGTATATAACACCTATATTTAGCACAATTAGCCAGCATTCTTCCAAGGAAAGACGATTGGAGCGGGCACATCTTGCGAACAAATTATTTTCTTCATACCGCCATACAAAGAATGGTGGAAGGGAAGAAAAAAAGAAAACTGATCGATGACTTGAAAAATATAATAAAATATTGGGAGTTAAAGGAGGAAGCTGAAGATTGAGAAACGTGGAAGAAACATTTCCAGGTTTAAGCGGAAAATAAATAAAAAAAAATGAAAGAAAATTAGAATACACCACTCTAGTCCCAGGGCTGCCAAAAGGCAGAATAAATAATAATAATAAGTGAATGAGTTGGTTTTGAGTTTAACGTTCATTCTGTTGAGTATTGAAGAGTGGGAAATGTAAGATTAGACAACAAATGACTAGTTTACTAACGCTAGGTACGTTTAGTAGTAAGAAAGAAAGAAAGAAATGCATTTACCTGTCGTTATACTGAATTTGATTGCAATGGTAAGTTAGATTCATATTACGATAGCTTGTGATTTGAAGATAAGAGTATGGCATTATTCGTCAGCGTATTTAGATTATGTCCAAGTTTATTAACTGAATAAATAAGATAAGTGATTAATAAGAATTCATGATAATTACTTGTAGTAATTTAGCTACTTCGATTTAGCAGCTGATCAGTGCAACTAGCTGCTCCCAATCTTTGATAGTCCTATTCTACATTTCATCACATTTCAGGAGCGAGGCTATATGAGACGTTGACCTACAGAATAACGCGGAGTACGAACCACATAAGCACTCGCCGGCAATTGAAACTGGGTCTCCTATGCCGCAAGCGGGTACGCTGACCGCTTAACCACATAGGAACTCCCTACTCACAATAATAATCACTAACAAAATGTGTTCTAGTTGTGAAGTTTACTATCTGCTCTTAAAGAAAAGTACTTATCACGGATGGAACCTATAACGTAAGTACTGCGTTCAATTTAGATGTTTCACACGGTCAATTATTTAATAGTGAATCCACAAAAGTCCCATCTATAAAATACAAATAACAAACATTTTCAGAGTGTAGCTTAAAAAATCCCAGTGAAAGGAGTACGAGGTTTGCACCTGAAATATTTATAATAAAATTAACAAAGGCTATTATTCATCATGCCTGGAATGTGCAAGGTCCCTACTGTGTTACTATTGAACACTTTAGTTTTTAATATCAGTTAGACATAAAGATACCAGAAAATTGTCCAATACATTCCATATTTAAAATTAAAGAACAAACAAAAATTCGTAAATCCCGTTGTAATACAAATGAAATAATGAACATTTAAAGGACACTCTGTAAGAATTCTGAAGCTTAATAAAATAAATTAGTATTCTGAATTTGTACGAAATATACCTAAAATCTACGTAACACCCTTTAGCTTTTAAGTCAATATAATTTTTTGAAAATATCTAAGTTTACATGATATGAAGCGCTCTGGATATTTTAGGTGATTTGAGTATCCAAGAAGGTGCAATACAAATTTCTCCCGTGTTACATTCACCAATACCCATCACAATCCACTAAGGCTACTATTTACTTCAACCTTCTATGAACTAATATGACCTATCACTGTTCGCAACCACTGTGGTCCAACGTTACCTACTCGGATCGATGTCCAACACCACTTGTAGAGAAAGAGCATATACACGATAACATTCCTCATGTGTCTTTTATTTCGTTAATATATGATTGAATTCAATTTTATGTGGTGAAAGGAAGAAAACACATGAAACGCTTACAATTTGTTATTGATCGGAGTGTGAGTCCCAACACTTAATAACTCAAACGTCCGCTTTCCTCCACCGTAAAAGTAGATGAGGTCATAACGATATAAGCAGGGTCGCATATTGAGTATAGGAAGCCTACACGCAGGAGAGACAAAACTGCCTAAAGAGAAGTTCTAGTGATGGTAAGATTAGAAAGCATTTGCTACATATTTCAAACACTGTAGTTGAAAGTTTTATATATTTCCATTCTTCATGGTTCCATTTTTTCATCTCATCTTCTGCCAAAATCCTCGGCTCTAACTCGTGCGCTACGCATTAATCTCTGGTAAACTTGTTAGTATAAGCTTTGCCACGAAAGAAGTTTGCAGATAATCCCTATATATTTTTCATAATTTTGAACTAAGCAAAACTAATATTCTTTCCGTGTACAAGAGAACACAAACAAACATTCCGTTATCTAATTACACATTAATCTACTTCTAGTAAATAACGGTTCAACTGACTCTCAAGGAACAGATATCCAACAAACGTTCTTAAAAATACAACTCAATTCCTAATTTACATAACTTAAAACTGAGTTACTGAATTTCCTGCTACAGATCATTCAAACAATTTAATAATTATTTAATGAACGGACTACAGCACACATCCTAATATCATGTTTTCCTGCTCTTCCATTAAACAATTATAGAGCACAGCCCACAAATGTCTCTTATTAAACGATGTTGTAACGAATCATCATATAACATGGAATATAATATCCTAAAGTTATAACTTGATATTTCGTTACAGAAAAAGTATTAGTTTCTTGGTCTAAGTAGAATGAAGTATCGAAGCAAAGTATTCGTTTGGAAAAATCGAAGCAGCAGAATTAAAAAGCAGGAGTTGACCATTCTATTAATAACCACGCTAGACCCGTAACAAGGTCAGTGTTGAAAAAACCGACGAAAGCTTTCTTTAAGGAAAATAATATTTTGCCGGCAAATGACACACAAGTAGCAAGAAAAGCCCTTCATCTATAACCTTTGCCCGGATACACCGTCATATGATTAGGCCCGCCATCATAAGATATAAACTTCTGAACCACGAAGCTTTACCAGTGAAGTCAATTAAGCCATATTTTAAAATATTTGCAAAATTTGTGGTTGGCCTAGTTTGTGATAAGACATGCATGAATATTAGAACAATCACAATACGTGAAATATTTTCGTAACGTTAACAATAAAAAGTGAACTCAATAATTTCTTTGTGTGATCCCGGTTCGGAATTATTTATTAGGGTGTTCTGTTATAATACAAAAATTTGAGCTTTTGTTATGACAACATTTTCAGAGGAGAAATGTGTTGATTCCTATAATAGAAAACATATTACCAAAATTTCTGCCCCCACACCTTTCCCATATAAAAAAAATAAAAACACTTTCTATTGCACTTAGTATTTTAAAAGACTCGTATTAAGTAGTCCTGAGACCTGACAACAGTTTATATCTTGTCTAAAGTATTACTGATTCTTGTACTCGCGAGCAACGTATTATATAAAGAACTGCTCTTTACTTTGCTAAGAACACTGTCA
This sequence comes from Thermobia domestica, assembly GCF_964235325.1. Taxonomy (NCBI): domain Eukaryota; kingdom Metazoa; phylum Arthropoda; class Insecta; order Zygentoma; family Lepismatidae; genus Thermobia; species Thermobia domestica. Next base: position 186,103,068 of record NC_137467.1, on the reverse strand, counting down.
ATACTCAACCCTCACCATCTACGCTTGATATAAGAAAGGGGTTTACAGTATATTATTGTTACGTTTGGATTTTATTTCACTGTTGAACTGTCTCACCTCTTACAAACTAAGAAATAGGTTGCGTTCTTTTATGTATTCAAATTTTTGCGATACATTAACGAAGTTTATGGTAAACAAAAAAGGAATTTTTAACGAAGTATTGGACTTGTTGAAAAGAAGTATTTAAACCAAACTTAACTGATGAAAAAAAAAAGTTTAAACGTACCTGAGGCCCTGAGCACTATTCCATGTTTCACGATTATTTTCTTGCACGTCCTTTTCGTGATTGTTTCTGTCTCGAATACTGACAGACATATGGTTACTTGAATCTTTCGTGTTGTGTGCAAAATCCGAGAAATTTGGCTTGATGTTACTGTGACAACGTTTGGCATTTAGAAGTACAACAGCAGGTGATAAACGCTTGACCAAACATACTGCTTTCGAAGTAAGTTTCCAATCTGATGTTATTTCTTCCTCATTTCTCTCTAAAGAGATATTCTGTGCTTCCTTAGCACTTTCTCGTTCCTTACATTCCAAGCTTACTGTAAGATCTTTAAAATCGTAACTGTTACTAGTACATTGTTTATAATTGCATTCTTCAAATGACTCGTTTTCTGTTTTTATTTCAACTCTAATAGGAATGTTCTCTCTTTCCATTTCAATTTTATCAAAAGCAAAGCTGAAATGATGAGAATCCATTTCGCTAACATAAAAATTGTTCAGCAGGGAGGTATAAAACCTTCAGCAATCAATGTTTAAGAAAAAGAAACAAATCTGAAAGCAATAAGAAAAATATTCGTTTTAACAGAACTGGTAAACAAGCAGGGAAGACAGCGGAAAATAGCACTTGAGATTAAACTAATGGTGGAAATTATTTGGCATCAGACTAGGGATGCAAAAGGTATTAAAACCAATATTTTAAAATATCCGAAATTTCGCTACCACTCATACTAAAATGTCGAAATGCTGAAAATATCCAATTTTTTAAATTTATTTTCTCTGTTCTTAAAGCAAAACTTAATCTCTTTATCTTCTGCTTTGCATAAGGTATATTATAGTGCTATATTATCTTTAATCTATATTATTATATTTTTGTTATACATAAGTACAAGTTATTGCAATACAATTCTTACTATTTTTTTTTCTTTTTATTTTTGCACGAGGGTAGAAGACCCCGGCACTAAACTTTTCTCTACTATATTACTAGATTATACTTCTTAAACAAAATATGAAAATCAATGTGATACAAATATTCTACTTTAAAATATATAACAATTTTAAGACTAGTGTAATATTTTAAAGATCAATTTCTTTGTTCTCTCCAGCCATTCGCCTTTACTCAAATACATGTAGTGCTAACAATTTCTAGATAAATTTATTTTGTTGTCGTACTTAATGTTTTAATTTCTTTCTTTTGCCTTTTTTTTATAGGTATTTTCAAATTTCCAGTATTTTTCACATGATTCTGTTTCATTTCATTTGTTATATAGTAATTTATTGTATTTCTTGGTTTATTTGTTGTACTTGTATTTAGCGTCCATTTTAGTACAATGTTATATGGAACATCGAGCTACTGGTTAATGTTGGATCCTAAAAACTTGAGCTGCTACCAGAACTAAAGCTGTCTTTTGCGCGGCAGGCACACAACCTAAACACAAAGCAGCTCTAATATCCGGAGTAATGGGACATATCCTCAATGTTCTTATAGCCTAGTGCATACCTATCTTAAATTAAGGCAAGAGAAAATGTATTACGAGCGTAGTTATACGGTATATTTTACAGAACTGAAGCATCTCAAAAAAAGAAATCCGCATGTATCGTACTTTTGTGCCGTAATGATGTTTTTCGATACTCAAAACATTAAAATCAATATCACCAAATGTTCACACCAAACGGTCCTATTGGCTTATATGCTAACGACAAATTTAATCTATTTTGAAATAAAGTAAAATAAAGGTACGAGGAAACTATTTTACCATTCTCAACCAAATTAAAAAATAAATTATTTTACTAAGATAAACGCGTGTTCATATTAATAGGAGTTTACGATTTAAATGCTTAACTTACTTATTTCAATGCAGCGAAGAGTCATTTTTCTACCTTACAAATAAACAATACTATACTATTTGCCTCCTCTTTCATAAATATTGGTTTGTTAGATATAATTTTTCGTACTATTTTTTATAACTCTCAGACAATCCCCTCCTATACCGCCAAAGGAAATTCCCGTACGACAGTGAAAGCCTCCGCAAGTGGCTACTGAACAGGCCCGAAGAGATTTACCGATAGAACAAAACTAGGGTTACCAATGCTTTCCCAATACTTGTTTCATCCTCACGGAGAAATCTTCTTATAACTGCTATAGTTAATTACTCGAAAGACATATTAATAGTATGAGTGTTAACCATATATATATGACGAATTCATGAACCCAGAGTTCTTAAGGCGGAAAATTAAATAAAAAATAAATAAATATATATATATGGAAGGACCAAACATACGGAATCTGTGATCATGTATAAAGGTATGTTTCACATAGAAATTTCTTTTGTTTCTCTTCATACTTTTACGGAGTTATCAATCTTGCATTGTGCCCAAAATTTTATAGAAGGTAATTTTGTTTCTACATAACGAGACAATGCTCCTAACTGTTTTGTTACTGTTCTTACCAAATAACCATGTGCATGTTGTATGTTGTCTTACGGCAAAAATGGGAATGATATACTATTCCTAAATTTGGAAGAGGAATTAAGCATAATTGCCGGTAAAGTTTTTGATGCAGAGATATTTCACACGTGTCAATGGCTTTAGTCAATTTCTACATACAAGCGGCAAACTAATCCTTTTGAATTTAGAAAAATTACTTGTGAGAGACTGATTGTGCAAAGGAGGAGACCCAAGCGGCAAACTTTGATAGTTACGCAGTCACTACGCTGATCTCAGAAAAACACATTTTACACAAAATTCCACCACAAAAGTCGATATCCGTTAAAAAAAAAATCACTTCAAAGTAATTCATCTATAAAAAGTTCACATCACAAATCTTTCGAATGTAATGGAGTGAGAATGCGGACATGTTCACGTGACAAACAACTATAAATAAACACTACAAATAAATATAGTGCTCGTGCTTCCTTTTTGAACGCATCTAGTTAAAAGTTCTAGTTTGGGAACTTTAAATGGTACATAAAAGTAATGTACTGTCCAATATTGCCATATTCTTACAGTGTCAAATATTATACAACAAAATAAAGAGGAAAAGTCAAACTTTTCAGTGATTTTTTTTTAACTGCTAGGATTCGATATCTATTTGTTTTAATGTAGGAAATGTCTCTGTTTAGATTAAGGGAGCTAAATGTTTAGAATTTAACCTAACCTAAAATTACCAGAAATAAACGAAATTGTAACTCTTTTCGATTTTACGAAAAGACTGGCCTCCAGCAATTGAGCATCACCTAACAAAAAAAGCCAGTATTCTTGGAAATGCCTTTCTCATGTTTTCACTATTATCGCAGCACACGCAAAAATAGCAGAGTAGCCAATAATCCTGCTCCTACGTACGAACAACCGAGTTGTCGCGTGCTTCTACCACTTTCGCAGTGCAGACTTAGTTACACAGCATTCGTGCTATTTTGTGGCCACTTACCTCAAGTTCGTTTGTCTTTTGCAATGCAACATTTTTTAAATTCAAGCTGGTATTCTCACGAAAATCGTGAAATAATAAATTGTTTAACAACTATTTCTGGTGTATCCCGTGAATTTCACATATGGAATATACTACTTAACATATTGCCATGTGGCCTAGCGAAAATTATTCTCGGGGACAATGTGGATCGGTAGAAGAACGAAAACATTTCGTGAAACACTAATCTGATTTATAAATATATATAAAGTTGCAGGATTACTTTCGGTGCAACACTCGAAATAACTGTTGAGAAAATCTACTTCATGTACTAATTTCCTGCTTATTGTCCCCTAAAAGATTTGCTGTGAAAATATCTCACTCGCAAAAGACCAAATTCAAGGAGGCCACCAGAAGTAATTGTTGAAAAATTACATTTTAAGATATGCACTTAAATACGGTTTCCGAATCAATGTACTAAAAACTACAATACAAAAATTAGAAACTAATCTATGCTATATGGCCTTTCAAAACACGAATGCTACGTAAGCGAGTCAGGGCAGCGCGCACCCGGAAAGCTGGCGTGGCAGCGCAGGTGTGTATGAAATGAACAAGTGAGTATACGCTTAAGAGAAGATAGTGAAAAAAAAAACGGGTTTTGTCAATTATACGAGCTTCAACAACACTTGTCATAGTTTCGAAAAGGAATGCTCCACTTGTAAACATAAAATAGAACTTCTGTACATTGTGGAGAATACATCATCGGTGGAAAATAACATCGGTGCAGTTTTACTATACGGATCCAGATTGTAAAACGTACAGAAAAATTTGGGCTAGTCTCTAATTTGCCCATTTTATGTTGAGAACAGAACTGAACCACCCCTGCGGTGCTCCGAACCCGTTCCTACTACTACTACTTACATCGTGGATGAGCATAGTAAAATTGCACGATAACATCTAATAGTGTCATTTTTCATACCAACTTACTTATTTTATGGGTAGTAAAGCACTTCTAATGCTTTCGGATTAAGTGCCGTATCGCCGGACCAATTTTAGGATATTTACCTGGTCAATTGGAGAATTTATTTAAGTTTATGAGAAAGAATGAGTACAAGGGAGGTAAGGGAAATAGTAAAAGTTAAGAGTGACTGTATTTGTTGATTGTTTTTGATGCTGTTAGCGGCACTGTATATGGAGGCGGATGAAGTATTTCGCGGAGGTACACTTGTTTTATTATACAGATCCAAAAATTGTAAAATGTACAGAAAAAAATCGCAAGTCTTTAGTTTGCCCATTTCATCTCGAGAACAGAACCCAACCAAACCCTGCTGGGCTTCTAACCCGTTGTTATACTTATACTATGGATCTGTATTAAAGTAACATTGCACGCCTAATGTAACGTAATCTAGCGAAACTTAATGTAATCCAACAAAATAGGGAATAATTTAGTTTCCTGGGGTGGGGTATAATCAGCAACGAAACATATACAATCTATATATCAATCGATTCAGCTTGACAAAACAAATCAATCGATACCAAATTTAACTACTTCCGGTCTACCGAACCTAATTTTTTCCGGGGTTGGGGTATAATCAGCAACCAAATATAACAAATTATATATCAATTTATTCAGCTTGACAAAACAAATCGATCAATATCAAATTTAACTACTTCCGGTTTACTGAGCCTTATTTAGTTTCTGGGGTAGGGTATAATCAGCAACGAAACATATACAATCTATATATCAATCAATTCAGCTTGACAAAGCAATTCGATCGATACCAAATTTGTCTACTTCCGTTTAACCACTTCCGGTTTACTGAGCCTAATTTAGTTTCCGGGGGTGGGGTATAATCAGCGACGAAACATATACAATCTATATATCAAACGATTCAGCTTGACAAAACAAATCGATCGATATCAAATTTAATTACTTCCGGTTAACCACTTCCGGTTTACTGAGCCTAATTTAGTTTCCGGGCTCGGGTTATGGAAATGTCAAAATTAAATAAAATTCTTTCAATAAAGCGGATACTTCCAAATATCTACCATAACAGCACAAGATGTGCTAGGCATGAGCCATTAGTTGTCTCAGCTAGTTTTTACGTACCCGGCACTTGCTACATAGGGTATTCATATGTTAAGTATGTACTTCAGTTAGGTAAAGTTTTAGGTGCTTGTTACACCTAATTGATATTTGCGACTATGTACCACAAATGTAGCATTTATATACCTGGCTCAGTTTAGCACTGTGATAATCATTTGTTTTTATATCGTCACTTGGGACATATATCTTTCATATCATCATTTGCTCATGCGCAGTAACATGCAACGGTTTCTCGCGCTTTTTGCTCCACTTTCTGTTCTAGTACACAATCGCTTAGAAAGAAGTAGCAACAAATGCATGAAATTTTGGAGATAAATGTAGAAGAAAGAAATTACATAACTGATGAATAAAAATTAAGATGAATCTTTCATACATGTGTGAACAGTTAATTATTTATGTAATTAGGGATAAAGAATTGTATTTTTTAGATGCCAACAGTAGCTGATCATTTGAAAGTGAAAATGGAAGAACCATGAAATAAAGTAAAGAGAAGCGCGTCATTTTGTTATAAAATTACATGGCGAGCGGATTTTATCTGATCCCAAATGCTTATCGTCGAATATACAGTGTTACAATAGCACTCTGATTAGCCAAATTAAAAAGACCTCAAGGACTTATCCCTCTACAAGCAACATTTTCCCCATCGACTTCGTGGCCATGTCGGAAGAGAAAGCGCTTAGTAATCAAATAGTTGGTGGTTCACGCCCACCCTGAGGCACATTGTTTTACTTGGTTAAAGTGGTTTTTAGACTCACCTTAATGTAAACATATTACGCATATAGGCGATTTAACATATTTTGGATGAATAATTATGTAATTCATTGATGCTTGCGGTATAGGCAACCTACTTGGAACATACTAGGTAAGTTTTCCAGGTACGTGCTTAGGGGCGGACATAAACTGAGACTATCATTGAAATCCAAGTGGTTTCTCTCTCACAAGTACAAAAGGCACATACTGGGCACATTTCCATGTACCTGGGGGAACATGATAGGCATATGCCTGCTATATAATTGTGCTGTTAGGGTAGGATCAATATTAACAGACCAAATCGATATCTACGAAGAAATAAGATCTCGATTGAAAGCAGGGAATTTCTGTTATTATTCAGATCAGAATCTTTTATCTTCAAGAATTCTGTCGTACATTTTGAAGCTTAACATCTACAAAACGATAACCATCCCTGTTGTACTGTATGGTTTTGAAACTGGTCGCTTACTCTGAGAGAAGAACACAGACTGAGAGTATTGGAGAAAAAAATCCCTATGTGAATATTCGGTCCCAAGAACGACAGGAGTATAAAGTAGAAACTGGATCCTGTTGCCTAAGGAGAGAAGTGAATGGAGAGTTTTTGTGAATGCAGCATTCAAACTTCAGCCTCTATAGTCCATAGAGTTAGCAGGCCGTTTTGCTTAAGAACAAAACAGAAACATGAAAAAGCATAACATGAACAGAGAACATTAAGAATTTCGATGTTTTTATTCAGGTTATGTAGTTACATCTACGTGAAGTTAGCCCTTGCTTTCAAATTTCGATTCGATACCAAAATCTTTTGTTATTTATTGTTTTAAAGAAAAACTTGTTTGTTTCGAAAAAATAAAGAGATCTTTACAAAATAAAGTTGAGGGGGAAGGATAACTTTTCACTGACCCTGTACTTTCAAATATCGATTCGAAATCGAAGCCAATAATTTGTGTTTCGTTTGATATTGGTTGTATTGAAGAAGAAAAGTTTCAAAAAAAAAAAAACAATAAAAAACGTAAGGGTTACAAAATACAGTTGGGAGAGCACCTTCACACTGGCCCCTCTTACTTTCAAATTTTGATTCGAAAACGAAGTCAAGAGTTTTTTTTCGTTTGTTATTGATTGTTTTGAAGTAAAAATCGTTTGTTTCGAAAAACGTAATGAGATATTTATCTAATGATCGAGGGAGTACCGAGGCAACTTCACACTGGCCTGTCCAATACTTTCAAATTTTGCTTTAAAAGTAAAGCCAATCATTTGTTTTCTGTTTCGTATTAATTGATTTGAAGAAAAAATAGATTGTTTCGAAAATAGTAAGAAGATATTTACAAAATAAAGTTGAGATGTGGCCAAATTTAGCCAGGTCCTTATACTTACAAATTTCGATTGAAAACCAAAATCAATTGTTTGATGTTCTATTATTGATTATTTTTAAGAAAAACAGTTTTCGAAAAACATAAAAAGTGTTTACAAAAGAAATGGGTGATGAAACTTCACACTGTAAAAAATCGTGTTATTTCAACGACATGCCTATGTGTTAACACGATCGTGTTAAAATATAACACAAACAAGTTGTTAGAATAACTCACTCTCCATTTGGAGTTGTGTAAAATGCCGGCAGCTGAAATGACACACAGCCTGTGTGCTAAATTAACACAAGTGTAGAATCATCGGTGTTGTTTTCTGCGTGATTGCCAAGCCAATCATTTGTTTTCTGTTCCATATTAATTGATTTGAAGAAAAAAATAGCTTGTTTCGAAAATAGTAAGAAGATATTTACAAAATAAAGTTGAGATGTGGCCAAATTTAGCCAGACCCCTATACTTACAAATTACGATTGAAAACCAAAATCAATTGTTTGATGTTCGATTGTTGATTATTTTGAAGAATAAACAGTTTTCGAAAAACATAAAAAGTGTTTACAAAAGAAATGGGTGATGAAACTTCACATTATAAAAAATCGCTGTGTTATTTCAACGACATGCCTATGTGTGAACACGATTGTGTTAAAATATAACACAAAACAGTGGTTAGCATAACTCACTCTCCATTTGGAGTTGTGTGTCAAATGCCGGTAGTTGAAATGACACACAACATCTAATTATAAAGGCTTATGAATTGAAGCTACAAACAAACACAATAGAAAGAAATACTTAAACAAATCCATGTATAAGCAAAATTTCAAAATACAAACCGCGCGATGTGTTTTCAATTGTTTTACATAATGTTTCTGAAGAAATCCTAATAGTACAAGATGTGTTAGGCATGTGCCATTTAAGTGTTCTAAATTCATCTCCCACATTTGATGCATTTATTGCTTCTTTTTCTAAACGATTGTGTACTAGCAGCAACAAACGCATCAACTTTATTACATGGCAACTGTCGCCGATAATTTGAAAATGAATATGATAGAACTATAAAATAAAGTAAATAGACAGTCATCATTTTGTTATAAAATTATGTATACATGGCGAGCAGATTTTATCTTATCCCGAACGGTTATCGTCGAATATACGCGGCTTAAGGGGTCAGACTACTAAATATTTTTGAAAAACTATTATTTTTGTCTTTTGCCCGTTATTCGTAAGTAGAAAGAGGTAATAAAACGTAACTTACCACAGTAATAGATAATGTTATTCTACACCCGAAAATACGAATCTGAAAATTTTTCAGTGTTGCCATCCATAGAAATTACAGTGTGACCAGAATTTGAATTACTCAAAAATCTATGTAAAACAGTGATTAGAAAAATGAACTCAACGGTAATTGATGACTTATCATGCTGTCTATGTTCCTTGTTTACTACTTTTTAAATAATGTTTCTATTTATTTTTAATTACTTATTTATCTTGTAATAATTTATAAAAGGTTTATAAAATAAATCGAAATATTATTTGAAAAGTAGTAAACAAGGAACATAGACAGCATGATAAGTCATCAATTACCGTTGAGTTCATTTTTCTAATCGCTGTTTTTACATAGATTTTTGAGTAATTCAAATTCTGGTCAAACTGTAATTTCTATGGATGTCAACACTGAAAATTCTTCCGATTCGTATTTTGGAGTGTAGAATAACATTATCTATTGTTGTGGTAAGTTACATTTTATTACCTCTTTCCACTTACGAAAAACGGGTAAAAGAAAATGTATCAGTTTTTTAAAAATATTTAGTAGTCTGCAGCCTTAAGGGAGCAATCTGATTAGCTAAATTCAAAAGACCTCAACAATTTATCCCTCTACAAGCGACGCCATCGCCTTCGTGGCCTAGTCGAAAGAGCACGCGGCTAGTAATTGAAAGGTAGGTGATTCGTGCCCCCCTTCCACCGCTGGAGTACATTTTTTTTTTTACTTGTTTAAAATGTTCTTTTAGGCAGCATAATGTAAACACATTACGCATACAGGCGATTTAACATATTTTGGGGGACTAATTTTGTGGTTTATTAACGCTTACGGCATGGCTCAATACCGGTTGTGTGTTAAAGACTAACACACCCACCAGTGAACGCCAACACTGCGGCTTATGTGTTGAACTAACACCGTATAGTTGTAGCCACGCTGGAACCACTGCCCTCTGTTAAAATTGAGTTGAATTAACACAACCATTTTTACTGTGCACACTGGCAACACCATCATATTTCAAATCAAAGGAAAAGCTAATTATTTGTTATTGGTTATTTTGAAGAGATTTTTTTTTTGTTTGAAAAAATAGAAAGAGAGACTTATCGGTTGTTGATTGTTTTGAAGATAAAAATCCCTTTTCCAAACAAACAAAAAAGAAAAAGAAATACGTTTGAAGATATATTTGGTGGTCAACTTCACACTGGTCATCACGCTACTTCTTTGGATTTAGATTTCGATTCAAAACTCAACCAAATTGTTGATTTTTCCTTTCTAAATCAGTGGATTCAAGAGAAAATATTTTGTTTCGAAAAAAACTTAAAGGTTATATAAAAATAAAAATTGGGTGAGCCAATACACACCGAAATTTCCATTTTTTTGTAATTTCAATAAAAACAATATATAAAATATTTCTTAAATGTTGACGTTGCCAAGAACGTGCTCATATTATTGCTTAACAGTTGTCCCCAAAACATTTGTTTCTTTGAAGGAACTTTCTTAGTTAATTTTACGAGATTTATATTTATTTAAAAGCATTTCTGACAAAAAATAAAATGAGATAAAACACACAAAAAAAAAGGCGAAAGAAATAAAGCTAACCGGAAGAACTTAAAATTTGTGTCGATCGATTTGCTTGGTCAAGCTGAGTCAATTGATACACAAATTTTTCGTTGCTGATTATACCCCACAACCGGAAAATAATTAGGCTCAGTAAACCGGAGTTGGTTGTCCGGAAGTAGCTAAAATTGGTATCGATCGATTTGTTTTGTCAAGCTGAATCCATAGATATATAGATTGTATATGTTTCGTTGCTGATTTACCCCATCAGGATCCAGCCGCATACAGTCGGACAACTTGTCCATGCCGACCAGATGCCGGCGCCGGAACCGGTAGGATTGCCGTTGCCGGACACAGGCGTCTATCTGTGGGATTTTCGACCGCGATGAATAGTTGTCTTGCTGAGCAATCGGTAAACCGCCGGAAATGAGCATTAAATGTGCCGGCGCCGCCGTCGGGAAAATGCTTTGCCGAGCAGTCTGCAAATAGCAATAAAGGCGTAGTAAACTCACCGGCGCTGCCCTCGAAAAAAGGCCTGCATAAGGAGTCGGCAGAGGATCGGAAAGAGGCATTTCTGACTGCTTTGCTGACTCTTACGGTCGGCAACAGTCGGCAAATATTCAGTAAAGTTCATTTTATTTTACGATTTTCGACCGCTTGCCACCTCGGCAAAAGGTCGGCAACTTTGAACAAGTAGATCGTCGTGCCACCGCGGGCGGGTGCCGGCTGCCTCCGGCGGCCCGTCACCGTCGACGGTGGCAATCCCTCTTTTCGACCGCGACTTCCTGATGGGGTACCCACCCCCGGAAACTAAATTAGGATCAGTAAACTGGAAGTGGTTAACCGGAAGTAGTTAAATTTGGTATCAATCCATTTGCTTCATCAAGCTGAATCGATTGATATATAGATTGTATATGTTTCGTTGCTGATTATACCCCCCGGAAAGAAAATTAGGCTCAGTATACCTGAAGTAGTTAAATTTGATATCGATCGATTTGTTTTGTCAAGCTGAATTGATTGATATGTAGATTGTATATGTTTCTTTGCTGATTATACCCTACCCCCGGAAACTAAATTAGGCTCAGTAAACCGGAAGTGGTTCACCGGAAGTAATTAAATTTGGTATCGATCGATTTGTTTGTCAAGCTGAATCGATTGATATATAGATTGTATATGTTTCGTTGTTGATTAAACCCCCCCGGAAACTAAATTAGGCTCAGTAAACCGGAAGTAGTTAAATTTGATATTGATCGATTTGTTTTGTCAAGCTGAATTGGTTGATGTATAGACTGTATATGTTTCGAGCTGATTATACCCCACCCCCGGAAACTAAATTAGGCTCAGTAAACCAGAAGTAGTTAAATTTGATATCGATCGATTTGTTTTGTCAAGCTGAATCGATTGATATATAGATTGTATATGTTTCGTTGCTGATTATACCCCACTTCCGGAAACTAAATTATTTCCAGCGTTGCAGCTGAATCATCATCATAGGTATTCTGCCTTTACTGGCAGGTCACTTGACGCAGCTGAGAAGCTTCCATGCTCCACGGTTCTCCGCTAACCTTTTCATCTTCGCGTATGATCTTTCTGTTTTAATATCATTCAATAATTGTAGTCTCCTTCGCCCCCTCCCTCTCTTTCCCGCCACCGGGACTCTAAATTGAAATCAAACAATATAGGATTAACATTGAAACAGTAATCGATAACTGATAACCCATCGTTCCTTGTTAGAATAAAAATAAAATAAAATCAGAAACAAAACTTTTTTTTTCACTGCTAGACCTTCCTTAGCTCTATTTATAATTATGCTCTATTATTTAGAAATTCTTTCATGAAGCAAAGGCATAAAGTACCCATTCTTGCTTCTCTAAAAATTAAACTATAAAAGTGATGTCGTTTTATATAAACTATTGAATGTTTTTTTTTTTACAGGCTAGCCTGACGGGCTAGCTGCCTTTCAGAGGGTTACGCCCTCTTTTAGGAACGAGACATGATGGTTAACTACGGAATGAGTATGTTAGATGGGCTAAGTGATTTTATACTTTATTAGCAACAACATTTACATAAATAAGTAATTTTGGAGGTGGAGACTTAAGGAACATTAATCCTTAACATTTGGTGCAGGTATATACACAAGGAAAATAAACATACAGTATATTTTAAACAAATAAACGATAACAAAAAGAATGATGATTAGGTATAGAATTCATGATATGTACAAGTATAGCAATGGGAGTGAAAGATGTGGTGAGGTGCATACACAGGACAACACGTGGATGATGTTAATTAGACAGATGAAGTTATCTTCAGCCTAGGGGCTACTCTAGGCAATGATGAAGACGAATGAGGCCCTTGTTAGTAAATAATGGTAATCACTGTGCTGGAAATGATGGGTGAATGAGAGGAAGATGTTCATGAATGACGTAATCTGTGATTATAAGTAAAGCAGGGTCTAACGGTGGTAGAGTATAGTGATATAATGTGAAGAGGAGCGAAAGTGGAGGATGATAATAACGGTGAGGTGTTGGGTGAAGTGCTAAATAACGCATTGTGTCCTGTAATAAAGGATGTCGTGTTTCGAAGCGTTTGGTGATAATGTTAGCCGCAGCTTTTCAAGGTAATATTGTAAAGTCGGAAAAGTGATTTTGCGGTATAGATCCTGTGTAGGACTAGGCAGCTTAATGCGGAACGCTGTACGGAAAGCATGGCGTTCTAGAATTAAAAGTTTACTGTAGAACTTAGGGGTTGCAGCTATCCAAGCAGTAAATCCATAAGTAAGGACAGGTCGTAAGAATACCTTGTAGGTATTTAGGATGGTATGTGCTTTAAGGCCCCAGGTGGTACCAGTCAATCGTTTCAGGAGATTGAGTCTATTATAAGCTTTAGTGGTAATGGTTTTCAGGTGTTGCGACCAAGTAAGGTGGTGATCATAGGTAATTCCCAGATATGTGACAGTATTACTGATTTGAATAGGAACCCCATCAACGTACAGAGAGAGATTGCGTGGATTTCTGCGGACTTTGGAAGTTCTTCTGGGTGGTAGGAATATGATGGCTTGGGTTTTAGCTGCGTTGATAGTAAGCCGCCAAAGAGTGCACCAAGTGTGAAAGCGATTAATAGCAGTTTGTAACTTAATGTTGAGCTGCTGGATAGTTGCTCCAAGTGCGAGAAGGGCCGTGTCATCCGCATATTGGAAGAGATTGACCTGATCTGGCAGGCGGGGCATATCTGCTACATACAGAAGGTATAGTAAGGGAGACAAGGCTGACCCTTGTGGTACTCCAGAGAACAGAAAGATCGGATGTGACAAACTGCCTCGTACTGAGATATAGGTGATACGATTTGTAATGAAATTGTAAATGAGGCGAATGTAGGAGATAGGGAGCTGAAATTGCAGAAGTTTGTAGATGAGCCCATGGTGCCAGACTTTATCGAATGCTTTCTCCAAGTCAAATAAAACTAAACAGGAAGGATTAGCTGAATTATAGTAATGAGCGTTGTGAGTAGAAGTAGCTGATCATTTATAGAGAAAGCTGGACGAAAACCTGCTTGTGTGACTGGAAGTAGGCCGTGATCTGAGATGAAAAGATGTAATCGTTTAACTAGGATACGTTCCAAGATCTTGCTGAATGTGGATGTAAGTTGTATAGGCCTATAAGACGCAACATCCTGGGGAGGTTTATGTGGTTTGGGAAACATTAGCGTCTTAGATGTTTTCCAAGCTAAGGGAAAGAAGCCAGTTCGCAATATGAATGTATAGATATTCGCAAGAAGTAGTAATAGTGAAATAGGGCATTCCTTGATATGGCGATACGTCACGTTATCTAAGCCAGGGGCAGTATTTCGTTTATTATTGAGAACTTGAGAGATTTCATGAGTGGTGATTGGGGCGGAAACAGCAGTATTAGGAGGTAAAACATGAGTAGGATTGGGTTGTAGTTCTGGTGATGAAGTATTGAGTCTGTCTGCAGGGTGAGGTGTTTTCGCAAATGGCGGTGTGAAGATAACTTGTAGGTGATCTGCAAAGGCATTTGTTTTATCGCTATCGGTACTAACAGGTGTATCACCCAATAAAATGGGGTAGGGTGTATTAGAGAATTTTCCACAAAGCGCATTGAAGCGGGACCAGAATTTAGTAGGATGCGATGTTTCAGACAGGGTGTTGCATGTCTTTACCCAGCACCGGAGTTTATATGCTTTGATGTAATTGTGCACTGTACGTTGAAGTTGTTTGTGATGTCGGAGTGCTTCTGGGTTGCGAGTGTGGAGATATTCTCGATAGAGCTGACGTGAACGTTTGATCATGGAGAGATAGTGTGGCGGAAGTTTAGGCTGATATGGAACAGATTTCGTTGTTGGAATATACAAGTTGCTGGCCTCCTGGATTGCTGATGTAATGCGATCTACAGTCTGGTATAAATCGTCACATGTGGCCGGTTCTGTTATATCACTGGTGAGGTCTGAAATATGTGAACGATATTGATCCCATTTAGCTTTATCGTAACGTAAGCTCACTCGTACTGGTAAAGAGGAATGGGTTGTAGCTGAGTATGGTTTGTAAACAAGCTTGATTGGTGCATGATCACTACCAGGAAGATCAAGGATTTCTACAGTGCAATGTGAGATAAGATTTGTGGAGACAATGACTATGTCAGGCTTAGTGTTTGAGATTGGGCGTGTAGCTTGTGGAAGATCAACAATAACCCCAGTAGTGTGGGTTGTTATGAAGTTAATGAAATTTGTCCGGTCCCCATCGCTGCGGCTATGCATATTGAAATCGGCCATAATGATGTATCTGTTGAAACTATTGGAGATATACTGTACGAACTGCTGAGGTAATGGATGATTTGGTCTGATGTATATAGTTGCTAGGGTGATGATGACATTTTTGAAATAAACTGTGGCAAGGAGATATTCAGGAAGAGCTGTTGCTTTATACTGATGCTGGCGATAAGGGATGTGAGGTGAAATCCCTATGGCTACTCCCCCATTTGCTTGAAGTGCAGGTACAGGATTTGCAGAATGTAACATGGTATATCGTGGTAAACGGCAAGTACGAGAGTTTGTTAGAAATGTTTCATTGAGTAAGAATACTGTAACATGTTCCTCCAGAAGAAGTTGTTCAAATAAAACTTTGTGTTTTGGTAGTGATCGGATATTCAAAAAGAGAAAAGTTAAAGCCATGATCTTAAACGAGTGAACTAGCATGTGATTTATGAAAATGAACAGTATTTCCGGAATAAGTAGCAGTAAAATTAACATGAAAAGTGGTTTTTGCTGCCAGAATGATTTGCTGTAGAATATGTGGCCTAATAAAAGGGTGGATGTTTTGCAAAGCTAGCGTTAGAAACGTCAATAGCTGATCTAAGGAAACAGGAGCGTCAATTGGATGTGGATGGGTTTGAACTGGTGCCGGCGGTCGCAAGGGCACAACGAGTTCAGGATGATCCTGAATAGGGTCTGGCTTTGCCTTACACTTGTAACTGTAGGCCGGATGCTGTTCATTACAAGTGGCACATTTTGGTGGCAATTCCAAGTTATCACAAGTCCGGGTGTTATGAGGACCAGCACAATAGCCACATTTACTGGAACTTTTACAATCGGATGTGTGATGGGAATTGTAGACCTGGCAACGTTCACAGCGGACCGGCATTGGAACTGGTGTTCGTGATGGTTCGACTCTGTGCTTGTGATTATAAATGTATGCACCTGACGCTAGTAACTCGTCAATGGTGTCTTGATGGTTTGTAAGCACACGAACCATATAGGTAGGACCTTTATCGTTTCGAATGCGTATTACTTTCGTAATAGTGTGTCCCTCTAGCTTGAGCTCCTCTTGGACCTCTTCATCTGTATAGGAGGGGTCAACCCCCCGAATAACGACAGATAACAATGGTGGTCCCTTTGGTGGTGGAGGCTGCTTACGTGTGGAGGAGTTCAGAGATTGAATCTTTGCATTTGGACCAAATGTGTCAATAGGCACTTTGTTTTTTATTGTGGTAAGGAGAGTTGGGTCCGGTGTTTTTAAAATGATGCCATTTCTCGTATGAACAATTTCTGAAATTGCTGCTCGAGGGAGGTATTTCGCAGTTGTATGGAAACAAACTTCGCATTGCTGAATTTTACGTCGAAATTAGTCAATAACATGGAATGAACTGAAGGTGGAGTGGATCCGTCAGAATGATTTGAAGATGGACTTATGTCCATTGGATCTTGGTTTAGAGATGAATTAGAAGCGAGATGTTGCTTCTTCGGAGGTGGCGATTGTTGCAGACGTTCGGCATAACTGTCTGAATGTTCTGATGGATGTGGCGATCTGCTGCGGACAGACCCAGAAGAGATGACGGAAGTTGCAGAGGCAACTGAGGCTTGAGAACCTCGCCGCTGCTGAGATTTACTAATAATAGAAGAAGTGTGACTCGGATCCTTGCGGGTTCTGCCCTTCGGTGTGCTCTCGGATGGTCCAGGTAGAACTTGAGGTAACCCTGTATGTTTGCCTTTCATCGTTTTGCCTGATCCTAGCCGTGGGTCCGCCATCGAAAATCCGCCCCTGGGCTGATGCCCAAATGTAAATACGAAGATGTGTGTCTATAAATGTGTGATGAACGATTTGATGACAATAGATAGAATGATGATGATAGCTTCTCCCTCCAGCACTGAAAGCACTGTCAATACCAATGAGATCGTATGCGTGCTCCAGTAAATCGAAAAACCAAAGAAATAGCAAGGTCGTTAACTTAGAATCAAGTACGTCTCTTTACCTCCGTGGAGGATTATAATCAATTTGACGGTTGTTTTCTCGACTCCAAAGAGGCAAGTAATCCAACCGTATATACGAAGATCGCGTCTAAAATAAACCAGTGGGGATGGAAAAACTAAGGGACTTGGTTATTTTTCTCCGCCAGCTACGGATACCCTATTTTTTTTACCTGGTTAGAGATTCCAGGTGGCCAGTTCACCATAAGATGTTTTTTTTACCAGCTAGCCTACGCTAGCTACTACCCGAAGAGGGTTACGCCCTCTGTAGGGGAAGAGATGTTTAGTATATTCTGCTATTCAGAAAGCAATGGTTGGGCTATGGGTAGGTACAGAAAACTTTACTATTCAAACTTTCACAGTCATTATGGCCTTTAACCATAATCATGAGGAAAGGTAAATACATAAACTGCAGTGAGGGAAAACCATAACTGTAAGTGATATGATGTGGAATGATGAAATGAAGTGCGAAACTCACTACAACACATAGGTTTTGTTAGTTGAACTAATGCTGGTTATCTTCTCGCCTAAGGGCGGCGCTAGGCATCAATGAGGACAGAGGAGCCCTGTTAGTACACAAGGTGTCACTGTGCATGTGATGGCCGTATGTGAGGTAGATGAGCGGCTGTAGTGTATGGCTCGTAGTAGACGGCGTCTGGGTGGTCTGGAGGTAGAGTGTAATGGTACAAAGTGAATAGTAATGAGAGCGGAGGGAACAGAGCGGCAACGGGAGAGGTACTTCGGGCATGATCGTCAAAAGTTTGCTGAAGAAGTGGATGATTGTTGTGCAGGCGCTGGGTAATATATTTAGTGCGTAATGTTTCTAAATGATATAAGATATGCGGAAATGTAAGTCTATGATAGAGATCTTGAGTGGGACTTGGTAATTTGATACGATAAGCAATTCGCAAGGCATGACGTTCCAAGATGCATAATTTCTCATAGTATGAGGTCGGAGCAGATATCCAAGCTGTAAATCCGTACGTCAAAATCGGGCGGAGGAAAACTTTGTACGTGTTAAGAAGTGTATGAGTATGGAGTCCCCAGGTAGTTCCAGCAAGACTTTTCAGAAGATTGAGGCGAGAGTACGCCTTCTTGGAGATATCTTTCAGATGTGGTGTCCAGGTTAGTTGATGATCGAAGGTTACTCCTAGATATTTGACACTGCGAGTAGGTTTTAAAGGTACATCTTGTACAGAGAGGTGTAAGAGTGTTGGGTTGCGGTGTACACGTGAACGATGCTTCGGGGCAAGAAATACAATACATTGAGTTTTTGCTGGGTTTATTATCAGTCTCCAGTGGGAGCACCAATCAACAAAGACATTGATAGCATCCTGGAGAGCCAGATTAAGCTGATGAATTGTTTTGCCCGTCGCAAAAAGTGCAGTGTCATCGGCATACTGAAAGAGCTTAACATTATCTGGGACTGCTGGGAAGTCGGAAACGAATAGAATATATAGTAAGGGCGACAAAGCCGATCCTTGGGGAACTCCAGAATGAAGAAAAATAGGAAATGAAAAACTAGTGTTGATACAGACATAAGCCAATCGACAGCTAAGAAAATTAAAGATGAATCTAAGGTAAGCAATAGGCAGGCGGAGCTGTTTGAGTTTATAGATGAGAGCGGGATGCCAGACCTTGTCGAAAGCCTTCTCGAGATCAAACAGGACCAAGCAGGACGGGTTGCCTGTGTTAAAGTGAGTATAGATGGAATTTGAGAGGCGGAGCAATTGGTCATTAATGCTGAAAGAAGGTCTGAAACCAGCTTGCTCGAGTGGAATGACGTGGTGATGTGCCAGGTATGAATGAAGACGTTTGACAATGATGCGTTCCAGTATTTTACTGAAGGTCGATGTTAGTTGAATAGGACGGTATGAGCTAACAGAAGCAACAGGTTTATGTGGTTTGAGAAACATAAGAGTTTTCGAAGTTTTCCAGTCAGCAGGTACAAAGCCAGTGCGAAGGATAAAAGTAAAGATGTAACAAAGCAGATATAATACTACGTACGGACTTTCTTTAATGTGTCTATATGTAATAGAATCCATGCCAGGGGCTGTGTTACGTCTGTGAGCTACAACTGAATTGATGTCAGATATAGAGATCGGTGTAGTAAGAGGATTGTTTTCAGGCAGAGTGTGATTAACATTAGGCTGTAGATGAGGAGAATCCAGATTGAGTTTGTCGACTGGATGAGAACGATGTGGAATTTCAGGTGCAAGAGGCGTAAAGATGTCCTGGAGATATCTTGCAAATGCATTGGCCTTGTCTGTATCAGTGTGCAGCGGAGTATTATTGTCGATAAGAGGATATGTTGTACGAGTATTTCGACCTGTAAGCTGTCGGAATCTTTTCCAATACTGAGTGGGATGTGAAAGTGAGCCGAGATTGTTGCAAGCTTTGACCCAGCATCGCAATTTGTAAGCCTTAAGATAGTTGTGCACCGTTCGTTGCAACTGCCTGTAATGATGAAGAGAGTCAAGGTTGCCAGTGGCAGCAAAATCTCTATAAAACTGTCGGGACCGTTTGATCAATGGTAAGTATTGAGGAGGTAAAGAGGGTCGAAAAGTCGAAACTGTTGACTTAGGGATATGTTTGTCTGTGGCGTTATGGATAGCATTAACTAGAGAATCCAAAGTTTCAGAAAGTTCTGATTCTGTAGCTGGTGGCTGTAAATGATGAAGATGATCCTGAAGATACGATCTCTAAGCTGTCCAATTTGCTTTATCGTAACGATAGACAGTACGGGGAGAAGAAGACTGAGAAGTGGTAGTTACACGAGTCTGAATGTCTAGCTTGATTGGAGCATGATCGCTACCAATGAGATCAAGAACGTTAACACAGCTACGATGTGACATGTTGTTCGAAACAATAACTATATCTGGAGTAGTCTGACTCGCGGGACGAGTCGGTTTTGGAAGTGGCAGAGTCACTCCAGTAGTATGACTGGTGATGTAGTTGAGGAAACGATCCCGTTGAGTATGTGTCCTGCTATGTAAATTCACATCTGCCATAATGATGTAGGTACGGAACGTATTGGAGATATACTGAAAGAAGCTGAACGGAATATCATGCCCAGGACGGATGTATATAGTTGCTACAGTCACATACAATTCCTGATAATATAATGATGTGATAAGGTATTCAGGAAGATTAGGCAGAGTCGGAGAGTGACTACGAATTGGAATAGAAGGTGAAAACCCAATCGCTACTCCCCCGTTGGCTCGCCTAGCAGGGAAAGTGCTATCTTGTCGTAACAGTTAGAAGCGAGGTATGCGGCATGACAATCTGGGTGTGAGATGTGTCTCATTAAGGATAAAGGCATGGATTTTTTCTTCGAGTAAAAGTGCTTCGAAGAGCGGCTTATGCTGTGGTAAAGAACGGATGTTTAAGAACAAAAAGGAGAGCGCCATAATGCAGAGAATGATGACAGGATAGCTGTTAAACCTCCGTTTCGAGTACATTTGAGTGATAATAGACGACATTGCCGGAATATGTTGGATAGATATTGGCGTGGAAAATTGCCTTAGCCGCGATTTGAATTTGTTGGGCGATGTGATCTCGAAGGAATGGATGGATATTTTGTAGCGAGAAGGTAAGAAATGTGAGAAGCTGATGGACAGTTACAGGTTGCTGTAAAGCTGGATTGGCGGGTGGTTGGATTTGGTCCGGTATGCGTAATGGTGCCACAGTCTCTGGCTTTGTTGGTTCAGGAGCTGGTTTGGATCGGCATTTGTAACTGTATGTAGGGTGAGAATGATCTTGACATGTGGAGCAGGTTGGAGGTGATTGTAAATTTGTACAGCTTTTTGTAGGGTGAGGGCCGGAACAATAACCACATTTG
The DNA here is from genome assembly GCF_964235325.1 of Thermobia domestica. Lineage (NCBI taxonomy): Eukaryota > Metazoa > Arthropoda > Insecta > Zygentoma > Lepismatidae > Thermobia > Thermobia domestica. The sequence goes on along the minus strand of NC_137467.1, from coordinate 186,081,780 downwards.
AATGGATTTTTACATTGGGAAGTGGAGTGCTGACCGTAGACCTGACACCGTTCACAGCGAATGGGTAAAGGAGCGGAGGTGCGTGATGGTTCAACACGATGGCGTTGTTTATAGATATAGGCGCCACGGGTGAGTAACTCATCGATAGTCTGTTGAGAGTTTGTGAGAACCCGCACCATGTAGGTCAACCCATGATCGTTTTTGATTCGGATACATTTTATGATATTGTGCCCTTCCAGTTTAAGTTCTTCAAAGACCTCCTCGTCACTATAGCTCGGATCTACCCCTCGTATAACTACAGACAATGTTGGTGATTTCCTCGGTGGTGGTGGCTGTTTCGGGCGTTGGTCGCTAAGCTTGGTCATGGTTGATTTGGAGCCAAAAATCTCAAAGCTGCACTTGTTCCGTGTCGTACGGAGAAACTCCGGGTCAGGCGTCTTAATAATCATGCCGTTCCTAGTCTTGACTATTTGAGTGATGTTCGCCCGAGGCATGTATTTTGTGATCTGTACTAAAAGTAGCTTTGGATTTGAAAATTTTGGATCAAAGTTCTGAAGCAGGAAAGAATGGATGGCTGGTCGACTAGGAGGAGGCAGGTTTGGAAACTGACGATCATCCTGAATGTCAATGATCATGGATGCCTCAGAGCTGGCATCGCTTAGCTTATGTTGACGTTTAGCGGGTGGTAGTTTTGTGGATGCAACAGGAGAACGTTGACGAGCTGATGAACCCTGACTGCTAGAAATCCTTTCCAGAGAATGGCAACGTCGTCTAAGCGGTTTCCCAGATGAGCAAGAAAGTTCCGGTGCTATAGGTGGTAAGCCAGAATGTTGTCCAACGACAGGTTGGGACGCCATAAGTCACGGTGTAGGTATGAGTGAAAAGGTGTGACGAAATGAAAAGATGAAATGAATGAATGATGAAGCTAAGCTTCCAAAAATATGTACACTAATGTGTACGGTAACGCAGTCTCCACTCGAGTGAAACCCTTAATCTCTCCCACTAGAGATTATCAAAATAAATCGTAAGCCTAGAGAATAGCAAGGTTGTCGACAGTTAAGATCAAATCAAAGTGTCAACCTCCGTGGAGGTATGAAAATACAATTCGACGGTTGTTTCCTAAACCCCAAAGAGGCAAGTATTCCAACCGTATGTACGAAGATCGCGAATAAAATCAACAATTGGGGATGGACACACTAAGTGACTTGGTTATTTTTCTTCGCCAGCAACGAATACCCTATTTTTTTACCTGGTTAGAGATTCCAGGTGGCCAGTTCACCATAAGATGCTTGTTATTCTGAATTAATACCAAGACGCCATTCAATATAATGTGAGAAGAAAAATATTAATCCTAGAGTTCAACAAAAGCTCTATTACTGAAAGAAAACAAAAGAGTGATTGATCAAAAGGGCAACGAAATTAAGAATATAGTTTTTAATGTGTTATCACTCTCCTTATGTTTCTAAAAATTCAGTATTGAGTTCACAAAGTACTACGCTGCCACCTATCGGCAACTTCTGTAGCTATAACACTAAAATTTCGGCAGTAATAAATTAAATATATTACCTTTTATATCATTGTTAGAAGGATGAACATTACTATTAATTATGTTTAGATTACGTTTCAAAGACGATCTGAACTTAACAGGACCACTTTTGAAAATTATAAATATTTGCGTAACTTACGTTTGTAGTGCTTTTGCACCGGTTTATACCGTAAAATATTTTCTTTGTACTAGCAAAAAAAAAAAAAAAAAACGAAAAATAATGTGTTCTTTCTAAGTTCACGTGAACATAGCATGACCACTTTTAAATTTCTACAAATTTTAAGATTTTTCTGTATGAATCGTTTGTATTGCGTTCGCAACGGATTGTACCGTTAAAAGTTTCGATTGTACTGGCCACATATTGGAAGAAATATAAATATAATGTGGTCCTTTTAAGTCCATGTGAACATGGCAGGACGACTTTTAATTTTCTACAAATTTGGAGATTCTTGAACTGCGTTTGTACTGGATGGTACCGTAAAAATATTCCTTTGTACCGGTCTCAAAGTCGAAAAAATCGAAAACTAACGTGGTTCTATTAAATTCATCTGAACACAGCAGGACCACTGATAAATTTTTACAAATTTTGAAATTTTTCTGTACGACACGTTGTAAGTTACTGCGTTTGTACCGGATTATAACGTAAGAATTTCCATTTGTAACGGTCTCAGATTCGAGAAAAAATAAAAATAAAGTGGCCCTGCTAACTTCACATGAAATGAGAAGGACCAGAATACAATTTTTTACAAATCTGAACACTTTTCTGTGCGAATCGTTTGTTCTGGATTTATACCGGATTGTTTCGTAAAACGTTTCGTTTCTAACGGTCTCAAATTCAAAAGAATCATAAAATAAAATGGTCCTGCTAAATTCAGTTGAACAGAGAAGGACTACTGATAAATTTCTATAAATTTGAAGTTTTTCCTGTAGGAATCGTTTGTAGTGCGTTTGTACCGGATTGTACCGTAAAAAAAAAATTCGTTGGTACAGTTTTCAAATTCGAAAAAAAATCGAAAAGTAAAGTGGTTCTGCTAAGTTCCCGTGAACATAGCAGGACAACTAATAAATTTCTACAAATTTGAAGATTTTTGTGTACAAATCGTTCGTACTGCGTCTGTACTGGATTGTGCCCCAAGAATTTTCGTTTGTACCTGTCTGCAATTCGAAAAAATCGAATAATAAATTCGTCCTGCTAAGTTCACGAGAACATAGCAGCACCACTGATAGATTTCTACAAATTTTAAGATTTTCCTGTACGAATAGTTTGTTCTACGTTTGTGTCGGATTGTAACGTACAAATTTTCGTTCGTAGTGGTCTCAAATTCGAGGAAATCGAAACAAAATGTCCTGCTATGTTCAGTGAAATTAGCAGAACCAGAATACAAATTTTTACAAATCTGAAGATTTTCCTGTACGAATCTTTCGTATTGAGTTTGTACCGGATTGTAACGTAAAAATTTTCGTTTATAGAAAATCTTCGGGTTTGTAGAAATTAATCAGTTGTCCTGCTATATTCACCTGAACTTAGCAGGACCAAATTATTTTTCGATTTTTCGAATTTAAGGCCGGTACAAACAAATCTTTGAATGTGTATAACTTTTCTCGTAATAAATCCAGGACAATCGTTTTTGTGACAAACTCAAGAGAACTGAATGGAAAATTTGTAGAATAAGTTACAGTGGTTAAATCGAAGGTTTCCTTTGATATATTTCCGCATAAACTGCAAGAATTCACATTTTTTTGAATACTTGTTTTGAAGTTTTTACGTAAATATCTCGCTGACTACAGACCACTAATAGTCGGTTTCGCCGAATGTCGTAGGCTATCTTATTACCTTTAAAAACGACACCAGTTTTATTTCTCTATCACAAAAAGTGAGGGAGCTACGTGAATTTACGTGGTGGAGCACGCGATTCGCAATATGTGCTAGATGAGCATAAGGTAATAATAAACACTTCTGACCAGAGTATATAAACTCATTTATTAAAAACTAAATTACAGTGTAACGGTTTCTACTACTTAACGTTGTCTTCATCAGACACTAACTCAGAGTTACTAACCCAGCGACTGTCGGGTGGCGTTTTAAAATATTTATTAACATTGCATTGTTGATGTGATTTGAAAGGAAATCTTGTTGAGACATGGAAAGCTCAACATCATCTTCGACATTCACCTCAACAGAAGTACATAGCTTTGGTCTTCGTGAGTGAGTCACGTCCAGTGGCGGCTAATGTTAGTGTTGCAGCATTGCGCAACGACCAAATTATTTATTAACATTGCATTGTTGATGTGATTTGAAAGGAAATCTTGTTGAGACATGGAAAGCTCAACATCATCTTCGACATTCACCTCAACAGAAGTACATAGCTTTGTTCTTCGTGAGTGGGTCACATCTAGTGGCGGCTAATGTTAGTGTTGCAGCATTGCGCAACGATCAAATTATTTCAAGAAGAAAAACTTTATTATCAATAATAGTAAAGAACAGAAAAATACTTTTTAATACTCGCATATATACACTTTAAGTAACATATTTTTTACTTCTGTAACTGTCCGTTCCGTTAATCCATTTTAAAAAGCGAAAAATAATCCGTCACAGACCCTCTAATTTATATTGTGTTGCAGCGAGCATACAACGATCAGGTTCCTTCAGCGCGGGAATTGGAGCGAATATTAAGTCTCCTTTCCCCTATCTCAGAAGTTAAAGGGACTGGTCGTTGCAGTGCTTCTGCAACACAGCACGGTTTCCAGTCAACGAGAAGGATTTTCGCGCTAAATAAGATTTCTAAATTTTATTTCACTAGCAATTAACAAATGGAATTTGTTTTTATGCATTCATATTTTTAAATTACAGGACCATACTGAAGCAAATCAATATAATGACAATTAAAAAAGGAGATTGCAGAATTACAAAATAAGAAAGAAAATATCTAGTAGAGCAGAAAACAAATGAAAGTAGACCCGCATTTACAAGTTAATTCTTAGCTTATATTGATAATGAAGGCTTCTTCCACAGTAATTTGTGATTCAGATTGGGATGAACTAGTGTATTTCGAAGCAAGGAAAAATATTCCTTTCTCGGTGAATAGTTTTTGTGAAGCCCTATTATTTAATTGAAGACCACTTTCGTCTACATTGTATATACACTGAGGCTTATTTGTGAGATTGGGTTCAACTAGTGTATTTCGAAGCAAGGAAAAATATTCCTTTCTCGGTGAATAGTTTTTGTGAAGCCCTATTATTTAATTGAAGACCACTTTCTTCTACATTGTATATACACTGAAACTTATTTGTGAGATTGGGATCAACTAGTGTATTTCGAAGCAAGGAAAAATATTCCTTTTTCGGTGATTAGTTTTTGTGAAGCCCTATCATTTAATTGAAGACCACTTTCGTCTACATTGTATATACACTGAGGCTTATTTGTGAGATTGGGATCAACTAGTGTGTTTCGAAGCAAGGAAAAATATTCCTTTCTCGGTGAATAGTTTTTGTGAAGCCCTATTATTTAATTGAAGACCACTTTCGTCTACATTGTATATACACTGAGGCTTATTTGTGAGATTGGGATCAACTAGTGTATTTCGAAGCAAGGAAAAATATTCCTTTCTCGGTGAATAGTTTTTGTGAAGCCCTATTATTTAATTGAAGACCACTTTCGTCTACATTGTATATACACTGAGGCTTATTTGTGAGATTGGGATCAACTAGTGTATTTCGAAGCAAGGAAAAATATTCCTTTCTCGGTGAATAGTTTTTGTGAAGCCCTATTATTTAATTGAAGACCACTTTCGTCTACATTGTATATACACTGAGGCTTATTTGTGAGATTGGGATCAACTAGTGTATTTCGAAGCAAGGAAAAATATTCCTTTCTCGGTGAATAGTTTTTGTGAAGCCCTATTATTTAATTGAAGACCACTTTCGTCTACATTGTATATACACTGAGGCTTATTTGTGAGATTGGGATCAACTAGTGTATTTCGAAGCAAGGAAAAATATTCCTTTCTCGGTGAATAGTTTTAGTGAAGCCCTATTATTTAATTGAAGACCACTTTCGTCTACATTGTATATACACTGAGGCTTATTTGTGACATTGGGATCAACTAGTGTATTTCGAAGCAAGGAAAAATATTCCTTTCTCGGTGAATAGTTTTCTTGAAGCCCTATCATTTAATTGAAGACCACTTTCGTCTACATTGTATATACACTGAGGCTTATTTGTGAGATTTGGATCAACTAGTGTATTTCGAAGCAAGGAAAAATATTCCTTTCTCGGTGAATAGTTTTCTTGAAGCCCTATCTAGCACTTAGTATTCCGAGCCAGCATTGCTGGTACTATTCTATTTATTATTATATTATAGACGTATTATTATTTTCTCCTCCGGGGAGGACACTCTCAAAGCTCCAGGAAACAGTGCCCTCCAAAATCATGTCTGGAAAAAACCTTGAGTAATAAGATTACATAGTTAATATTACCAGGATTTTAATGAACATTTATCCATTTTATTAAGATACTGTACGAACATTCAATAAAATTTTCTTCATCACTTTCAATTGCACTAGCCAAAAAAAGTCAAATTTAATGTTTCATAATCAATTCAAAGTATTATATTATATTTAATGTAAATACAGCATTCACACACAAGAAGTGCACTGTAAAATATTTGTACTATGCATAATGGATTTTATAAAGGTATATATAGAAAGACGAACGTAGATACTTTCTGGGAAGACAGTGTAATGCATCTTTCAGTAAAAACACGTCTACATGAACGAAACTTAGAGGTACCTACTTCTCGCTTTACTGCTATTGAAACAGACGTGAAGATACAAATAGTTTTCTGAGCTTCCATGTAAACAAGGGGATATGGGAGACCGGGAATCGATTCCCGGCGGGATCTTGTTTGGTTCGAATTCTATGTTAATCAGTAGGTCCACGTCCCATATAGCCTTTCTGTTGAACGTGATGTTAAACTCAAAATCAACTCAACTCAAATTTAAGTAACTAATGGTTTTATCTTAGGAATATAACCGAACAGGGATGTCTTCAGGATTGGCCAGGGAGAAAATTCCACGCGGCTAACAAGTTTACCCTGGGGCATTTCTCAGATCGGTTTCAATTGGGGTTACCAGTATTTTCGCAAATATATGTTTCTCTCTTGCTTATTGAGGCAGTAGTGGCTCAGGGTAAAGTGTTCATCTCTAGCGGATGGGGTTCCTGCTTTTCTCCTTTTTGCGCGAAATGGACTCTGTTTTGAACAAACACCATATGTGTAAATTTTCTCGGGGTTCTCCCGTTTTCACTTACTTCCTTCATTTCACCATTTCGTTCGTTCTCATCATCATCGTTTCCTTTAGTCTACACAATGATAACCACGGAACATAAAACTTTAAGATTTTATTTCATTTTACGTTTATTCAAAGTGTACCCGGGGTAAACCTTTTAAAATGATCACAATAATATTAAATATATGTTGATGTGTCAACTTTCTTTCTTCTGTAGCTCAAATGAATTCAAAATGATTATTTTTTGCCAGTGAACAATAAAATAGAACATCTTTTAGAATATAATAGGATAAAATAGAGATATGGCAGTTCAACGTTTCATGTTTATGTGCATTAGCCTAAGGAAAACAAATGATTAAGGCAAGTAAATGAACACGGAAGAATAAGTGGAATGAGAGTGTGGAAGGACATGGACACCCCCAACAAACCCACGGACATTGTGATGTACACCACAAACTTACTTAGCAGTGGATAAAACCAGGGACTCCACGCACCGAGGCAAGAGCTTTATCAGTGAGCCACAATGACCCATAGGCTAGAACAAATGGATTGCGAGATAAGTCCTAATATGAAAAAATGGATGCAAAAATAATAACAATGGGAGTAGAACTACATGATACAATTGAAACTTCATAATTGCACTGGAGCTTAGGAGTTCCAGAGCCAATCCACTCACCCCAAAGCAACGCTGCCCGTGCCATGAGGCAAAGAGTATCAACGAGATTGCATTTACCTGAAAGGAATTTTATTAATTGCGTAGAAAAGTGCAGTAGCCCAAGCGATTCAAATGATCGAATAATTCCCACTCAATTAATATGATCGAATAACTCATTTGCGCAAAATAGATGTGCGGAAATCTAACTCATTCAATGAACGAATCATTCCCTAGTATTATACCCAAGTAACAAACCACCTTATTTAGAGTAGTTTTGACGTATGATTAGCACCATACTAAAACCTAAATATTGCGAGAAACATGTTAGTCGAACTCTTTAGTATGACTCTAATCACGCGTCAGAACGACAATGAATAAGGTCCTAAGTATTTAAACATCTTTCATCTAACATTGACATTTTCTTCTCTGAAGCAAGGGCATAAATTACCCAATGTTGCTTCTCTAAAAATAAAATCATGGCAAGCTAAAGACCCTTTTAGCTGGTGCTATGCTTAGCTTAGCTTAGCTTAGCTTGAAAGTGTGGTTTTGTGTCGAGTATCGGACAAAAGTCCCTGACTCGATGACAGCTATAGAAAAGAAAATGATTAGACCTGTGGGGGTGAGTTAGAATATGAGATACGACGACGTCATGTGACCTTCAGCTGCAACTGTCGCAGTGAGGGGGAGAGTGTGGGTAAAGAGTTATGCTACAACCGTGGCGTCCTGTAAGTTCGTCGGTGTGTATGCGCTGTGCCAATGGCTGCTATAGCGGGGTTGACGTGGCGGGGGAGGTTGGCCCAAAAACGAGTATGGTGTTGATGTAACACGTCCCGGATAGGATATATGTTTAAGTCCTCTAAAAGTTGACGATTGCGCGTATATCGGTCATGGCCTGTTATGATACGAGCTGCCCTGGTTTGCACACTCTCGACCGTGCGCAAGTGACTGAGTGCCGCATGTTGCCATGCTGGACATGCGTAGGTGATTGTGGACAAAATTACCATTTTAAAGACGTGGAGTCTTGTTTCATGACTTAAGGCACTGCAACGCAGAATTGGTGCTATGACGCTTTTTTTTTTTTTTTTTTTTTACGGAAAGGAGAAAAGAAAATTTACTAATTATACAAATCATGTGTTTCTTGAAAAAAAAATTATATATTTCTCCAGCCTCTCAGAGGGTTACGCCCTCTCTTTGGCAAGTGATTTTCTACAGAAATATATATTATTGAAAAGAATGCGATGGTCTAAGGGAAGCTTGATTATTAACAATGGTATTTGTGCATCAGTTTTGGAAGGGAGTTAATATCATCATTTTATTATTCTTTATTTCATTTTTCATCTTTATTATATGGTACACAAAACGGAACAGTGCAATCAAGGTGCCAAATGTAAATATATAACAAAATACATAACTTAAATAAGGCAAGAAAATGATAAAAAGTTATGTGAATAGCGAAAATAAAGTGAAGAATACATAGGTGCAACGCTATGACGCTTTTTTTTTTTTTTTTTTTTTTTTACTGTTTTCCGCAGACGATAACGTCGTCTCTTCGGGAGGGACTTAAATTCAATTTCAGTGAGAAGTGGAACACATGTATGGGCTATGAGGTTTTCTAACAACAATAATAAAGAAGCTCACTTTATTCATACATATAGGTGAATTATTATTGTTATTGTTATCATGGCAGGAGACACAATGATAAATACACAGAGCCTAAGTAACATCAAAATGAGACTGCAATAATCATAAGTTTGAAAATAGCAATGAAAACAAACAAGGAAGGAATATTATGAAATCTGAGTGGTCGTAATGTTATGATGATGAGATGAAGTGCATGGACGCCACAGTTCACAGGGCAATGTTAGTAGTCACAAATGAGGTTATCTTCTGTGTTGGGGCTACTCAACACTGATGAGCGACATGGGGAAGCCCTTGTTAGAATGAGAGTTACTGTGCAAGCGATGGATAAACGTGATGATTGAATTCTGGTGAATGATATGATTGAAAGAAATGTTGATCCGGATGCTCTGGATGTTTCTGACTATAGATTGTAAGTAGATGCTGTAAAGGCGTATAAGCATACTTAGGAGGAGTGGAAAGACTGGCATCAATGTGTATGGTTTCTAGGAGGGTGTGATGCTGAGTTGTCCATTTTTTATCTATGTACCTAGAGCGGAGGTCTTCAAGATGTCGAGTGATATGCGGAAAGGTCAGCTCATCGTACAAAAGGCGAGTAGGGCTAGGCAAGGTGATGCGGTAGGCTAGACGTAACACATGACGTTCGATGATAAGAAGCCGCTTATAAAATTCATCTCCAGCGCTAACCCAGGCAGTGTGGCCATGTGTGAGACACGGACGGAAAAACGCTTTATACGTTTTTAACAATGTGTCAGCATGTAAGCCCCACGTGGTACCGACCAGACGCTTCAATAGATTTAAACGGTTTTGGGCCTTCTCTTTGATTGAAAGAAGGTGTGGTTTCCAGGTTAATTTAGCATCAAAGATCACTCCCAGATATTTAGCGGTAGTACTTGCATGGATGGGTACACCCTGGACTTGAATATTAAGCAGAGATGGATTACGTCTCACTCGACTACGCCTCTTATGCGGAAGGATGACTAACGCCTGTGTTTTGTCACAGTTTAAGTTTAATTGCCACCGACTACACCAGTTGCTGAAAGCATCAATGGCTCGTTGTAAATGGGTATTGATTTGATGCATAGTTTGACAGCAAGCGAGCAGCGCTGTATCATCCGCAAACGTGAAAGTGTAAATCGGTTCTGGCATAACAGGTAGGTCACTAACAAATAGAATATATAATAAAGGTGATAAAGCTGAACCTTGTGGGACGCCAGTGCAAGGAAAGATTGGAAAGGAGAAACTGTTATTTATTGAAATATATGCAAGACGGTTGGTGAGAAAGTGATACACTATCCGAAGATAGGCCGCAGGAAGACGAAAAAAATGTAATTTATAGATAAGACCATTGTGCCACACTCGGTCAAACGCCTTTTCTAGGTCGAAGAGAAGTAAGCAGGAAGGTGCTGTTTTATTACAATGATTCGTGAGAATAGTAACTAGACGTAAGAGATTATCGAGGAGGCTGTGATTAGGTCGAAAACCGGCTTGGTGTGTAGGCAAAAGATCATAGGTTGACAAGTGGTGATGAAGTCTGCGAACGATTATTCGTTCAAATATTTTGCCTAACGTTGACGTCAGTTGAATTGGCCTGTATGATGCTGGGTCTGACTTTTCTTTATGTGGCTTAAGAAACATGAGTACTTTGGAAACCTTCCAATCGGGTGGGTAATAGCCGGTGCGGAGAACGAAAGTATACAGCGACGCCAAAATGTGGAATAAAAGAGCTGGACCTTCCTTAATGTGACGGTAAGTGATACGATCTTATTATATTTATTGTTATTCAGAACAACATTGTTGCAATTACTTCTACTGACACTGTGCTACCATCTTACGGCTGACATAACAATTGTTTGGAATTTTTGCTTTTAAACGCATTTTCATAGTGTGTTGTCAATTTTCATGTTGGTTATTATTACCATTGGAGATACAATAGTTCAACATTTTTTTAGAGAAGAAATCAACGTTTCTTCCATGCCATTTTTGTCTGACAAATGTTTGGAGTTTTTCAACATTTAAATTTGAATGGAGAAATAACCATGTTCATCACTGATTTTCCAGTCTGACACGAAATAACATTTAGTTACTGTATGCCCGAGAATAATCAGAGAGAGAAAAAAAAGGTGAAGATGAAAATATGGTCATTCGACAAGGATATAGAGCAGTTTGATACACAGTGTGGGTCAACTATTTCCAATGAATTACTTCAAAAGCCATCAGACAAATCTTTGCCAACTTTTTTATTTTTATATAGTTAAAAATTTTATACTGTTATAAAATTATATACTGTAACAGTTCTGGAATGAATACCTAGATTTCATGACAGCAAATTTCCTTTGAAATGTAATAGGTATTTGTGCTCAAACTAAACCATCAATTGAGGCGGTATATGGAAAAAGGGCATATACGCAAAAATACCATTTCGAGAAAATCGTATCAAAGTTTTGATTGTTGAATACGTAAATGCATGGTGCTTATTTGACTGGGTACCTATGATAAATATAAACTTTGGAATTTAATGTATGGAATTAGAGACATTTATACTTGCTGTGTTGAAAAAATATTTCAGAATGATGTAATCTAAAAAATATTTTATATGCCCTTTTTCCATAGATACAAATGTAATAACCAAATTACTTACATTATACAATGTTTATTACCAAATTTGCATACAATAAACATGGCATCAAATTCCAAACGCTTCCAGAAGGTGAAGTCTAACGATCAAATAATTTTTCCAACCACTCTTTGTCTTCGTCCTTCAGAAATCTGTATAGAGCTCTTTTTGATTTTTAGGCGGTTGAGCTCTGGATACGGCATGCTTTCAAGGTCAAGATGTATACGGTCTCGCGGTGTCCTCTGATTCCAAAAAATGAATGGCTTATACAAGGGAGGTAATTTTCGGAACAAAGCAGAGAGCCAGATTGGTTCACCTTTATCATGACATATTTCATAATCGTAAATGTGTGGCGGTTGCAGACAGGTTTAGATAGGAACAAATGGCTTAATCCGTTCTCCCATTCTTTCAATAGATTTCTATCCATTAGAACTTGAAACGGACTGGGGTTGCGTCTGCAGCAGACCATCGCAGTAAGATATGGTTTTGCTGTTTTTATGACTTTCTTTTTGTTGATGTGCTTCCTAATAAGTCCAAAATTGCGATCGCATTATGAAAATGAATGCCCACGTACTGGAAAAACTTGTATTATTGCAAGATCATTAGTCTTGGCAAACCACGCTAAGAATTTGAGAAAGGTGAGGTTCCGATTTTGACATCCAGCTGTATCACAAAGTTCCTTCACTAAACAGTCATACAAATAAGAAGCCACTGAGTTAGCATTCTTCTTACCATCAGTTTCCATGAAACAATAACGGTACGATGTATGATCATTGAAAACATGCACATTGAAACAATACATCCTCATTAGTCGTTTGTAAAACTGTGTGTTTACGTTTAGGCGTGGAACAGGAAAATTTTGAGCATAATCAAATTCCATCACTAAATAAGACATATCCTGTTTCGCCTTCTGCACATAATGATTCCTTATTTCTTTTCGTCTTGCTGCCTTGCGTTTATGAAGTGCATAAGGTAATGCACATTCAGCACCCGGATTGTCTTTCAACGTCAGTTCACATGCAGCACAGTAATCACAAGTGTCGGTTTTGGGTCTAACAAAGGCATGTGAAAATTCCGTGGGAAAGTAGCGGAAATATGTTTTGTAGTTCATACGCAGATTAGTGCCAGATTTCTCTTTGTAATACTCGCGGAAAAGCTCATAAAGTTTCTTTATCGATAGATTAAGATTCTCAAAGTATTTTAGATTAGTCTTATGCGAGCAATAATGACTGCAGTCACTGGGTATAGTATTTAAATGTTCTGCCATTAGCTCCAACACATTGTTTTGCAGTTTGTGAGGCCTATTCGCGTTAGAACCCTTACTTCCCTGAAGTCTGCATTTGCCAGTAGTTTACTTTGAATAACACGCAGCCGCTTCACGGACACTAGTAACAATTTTAGTATGAACTGCTGACATACCGGCATTTTTCTTCCGTTAACACACAACGAATACGACCAAGTGTGCAAACGTTCCTTCTTGGGATTCACAGTCCTCTTTCCAGACGACGTTTTGATTCGTTCCATACAGTTAGCTAAAAATGTATCCTGCTATGATTTCTCCTGTTGATTGTAAAATCCTGCGTTTTGTGTGTCCACAGAAAACTGTTCCCAACATGATTTAAGGCAACAGTTAGAACAGTACCTGAAATTTTTGTTGCTGATACGTTTCCCTCCAGCATTGACATGCTCTTCGCCTCGAAGATGCTTACGCTTAATATCTTCTTTCTTCTTGTTTCTTCGCTGAATATATATTTTCTTATCCTTCTTTTTGCTTTCCGCAATACTAGAATCATTGCTGTTACTGGCGTTCATGTTTAGGTTTAAGATATATTCACCACGAAACACAATGGACTGGAGTACGATTCTATTACCGCCAAAATACAGCTCTGCACACGACACAAAAACAGGAGTACCAACCTCAATTTTTTAAATATCTTGATGAGAATTTCACCACATATTCTTGAAAGACTGGAGAATTCGATAAAATGATCTCCGGAAAAAGGGCATATAGCAATATATGCCCTTTTTCCATATACCACCTCAATTAGTAATATGATTCAAGAAGTAAAGACACATTGATTAAATTTATTTATTTATACATATTTTTGATCATTACTGACATAAATTGTCTTAAGTCCGTCACATGTGAGAGACAACGTCCCTCGGAGAGCACACTATTTGGGTAAAAGGAGAAAAAGAATGGGGAAGGTATTAAGTGTCCTTCTTGTTACGTACCATCCCGGTATTTGATTGGTATGGATAAGGAAAACTTAAAGAAAACAGATTCAGGATTGCTGGCCTGAAACATTTGTTACTCTGGCAGTGAAACTTTTTCGACTGTGTTCAACAATAGCAATCAAATCCAGGACAGCTCGCACAAAATAGCGTTAGTAACTGTGCTACAGGGAACCGTAATATCCTTTAAATATTATCATATAAATACAGAACAAGAGCAATAAGCGAACGAATTAAAGAAAAATAGCCATACGTTTCCTATTTCAATCATACTTGTACGATATAGCATTAAAAAATAAATTATGTGATTCATCATCATCATAGGTATTCTGCCTTTATTGGCAGGTCACTTGCTGCAGCTGAGAAGCTTCCATGCTCCACGGTCCTCCGCTAACCGTGATTAATAAAGTATTATTATAATCTCTAACTAACATCTTGACAGAAGTTGATTTTCATGGCTCTAAATGCTCACGATGACACGTATTTAGAACGGATAACAATATATAGGGAAGATTTACACCAAACCTAATGAATATGTGGCTCTTTCTTTGTTTATGGTACATATTTTTTCTTCTTTGTCATTTTGAATTTGGGCAATCCGTAAAATATAACAATCTCGAATAGTCCCTTAGCTTGGAACAAGTGAAACTTTTGGCTTGATATGAACTTGTCATGTTAAAATTGTTAAAATAAACTGGGGACGATGGTAATTTTGAATTCTTTGCTGGATGTGCAAAACGTTCATTTGCCGGAAGTAGCGAAAATCGGAATTGATTCTGGATTATTTTAAAATTTAAAATTGGATTGATTTTGTTAACTTTAAACTAAGTATAAATCAAGACTTAAAAGTTACATTTGTCGTTTCACAACGGATTCAAAATTACTAAAGGCGCCAGCTGTAACGTTTGAAGATAGATGTCTGCATCCTTCATCTACATATTTAATGTAAGATTTATATATTTGTGGTTAAGAAAAGTTTGTATGTTTGGGACGTTTATACGTTTGTGGCCAGTTATTTCGACAGTGTATTCTCGGGCACAATAGACTGTAGAATGTTTCCGTTTTCACTGATAGATTGCCCTGATCGTTTTTGGGTATTTTGTTCACTTCCAATTGAATATTTGAAAAATAGCCGTTATTTCTTTATTACATTTCTATCGGTACACTGGAAATGTTGAAACTTTATAAAAGCATAAATATCCTACCAATTATACATTCCAGCACTACACAATTGTATACGGGGGTAGTATACCTCCCCGGCAATTGTTTCATGGCCAAATGATATTGAAAAATGGAGGATAACCATTTCTCCACTCTAACATCAATCTCTATTGTTTGGAGTGTTATGCCTAATGAACACTACATGTCACTGACGTTATAATTAATGGTGTGTGTAAAACACTTGCTTATTACATACAGCATGCAAGAAGAAAGAAAACAATAGTCATTTATAAATTAGAAACTCCAACTGGAAGTAGGTTCAAATCTTGCAAACGGTGCGAGACTTTGAGAAAATAAATAAAGAAGTTTCCCCATTATTGTACCCCTTGCCGATCTTTGTCAAGACGTCATTCACTTGTGTCTGTAAAGGAATATGTACAGATGTAAGGAATGACAATGAATGACGCGTTGTGCAGAGAGCACAGGTTCTGCTATTAGTATATAAAAAGAGGAAGATTGCTTCGAAGAATAATGAGAAGAAACTGTTGAAATATTAAGGTAGGGCATACAAATTCTACTTTAGTCTTACTTTAGTTCTTCACAGTTGTTGTTCAGAATGCTTTGCTGATCATTTGTAGAATAATTTCATCGTTTCGTTATCTTCAAATTATCATAGTAAGAAATTACGTGATATTCTGTATTTTTTGAGACGTATTCCTTAAAAATAAATAATGATGTACTTTTCGAAGACTGCATTTCATATGGATGTTTACACTGGATTCGGTAAATTTAATATACAAATGAGCCTGGACAATAGCACTCCTTTTGGATTACACAAACATTTATACATTATTTTATTCTCTTCCGTGTGTGCCATTCCATTTCATTAGTGCATACTTAAATTAATGAAATAAACACGAAGTGCAATCTTACAACTTTAGAAAGATTCTTAAGGAAGGAATTACGTTAGTGGATGAAGACTCGGTGAGAGTTCGGTTGTTGCGTCTAGGCTAGAAGGAGTTTGGCGATTGGAATGAAACTGACAGAATATGTAGCTCGTTGGCCTACGATGATTTTTTTTTAATCTATTTACACATACAAGGTAGATTACGGGGGCCATACAGCTAAAGAATTGTTTTAAGGGGATAAAATTTGCTAAATTTAATCTACGTAACGTCTTGAGAACTTACATAATGTTTACATTTCTATCTATTTCTATTTGTTAGAAACAGAGGGGTAATAATTTCTCATAGAACCCTATGGTTCGGTTCTTGTTTCTAGTCTAGAGTCATGAAATCTTTGAGTTTTACGTCCCGCGCTTATGCCGGTTAGGCTAAAGGAGACAATGATGATGAGTAATGAATGAAATGGTGGTATCAAGAATGTGGGAGGAAACGGGAGAACCCCGAGAAACCCACGGCCCACCACAAAGTTCACTTGGCGGGGGCTAGGATCGAACCCGGGACCCCAAGCACTAGAGGTGAACGTTCTACCACTGAGCCACCGCGTAGTCTAGAAGGAGTTGGACTATTGGAACAAAATTTAAATGATGTATAATTCATTAACCCGCTATCAACTGTGTACACATACCATAAAGGATGGGAGCTATACCACATAAAAATTGTCAGATTGGGATAGAATTTAAAAGTTTATTCTTCATAACGTCCTGAGAGCAGAAAAAATTGAACATAAGGATAGAGAACGGAATTTAAACATTTTTCTCTATCCGTATTGGGTAGAAGCAGAGGGGTGTGTTCTCCCATAAAATCCTATGGTTCGGGCTTTGGATCTAGCCTGAAACGAATTGGGCGATTTAAAAAAAAAACTTAGAGGCGTAGAAAAAGCTATGAACACAAAATAAGTTTGGCGGGAGGCATATCCTTAGAAGAACTGTCCAAACAGTTAAAAATTCGTAAATTTAATCTCCTTAATGTCTTGAAACAGGAGACAGATTTTAACTTCTCTCTATCCCTATTGGTGGGAACACACAGGGTATATTCCTTTATTATATTCTATTGTTCCGGCTCTTAGTTCTAAGGTGCAAGGGTTTGGATGATTGGAACAAAACTTCAGAGATTCATACCTATTCGCCTTACGATTAAAACGCTATGAAATGTATGTGCACATACAAGGGGGACGGGTTACACCCCTCAAAATTGTCTGAATATTTAAAAAAAAGTTCTTAGTTTTAATTCCTGTAGGGTCTTGAAAACAAACATTTTTTTGAAAAATATTTCTATCATTGTTTAACGGGATAGAGAGAATACATTCCGCTATAAAATGCTACAGTTCCGTCTCGGTTGTAGCGTAAAACGATTTGGACGTAAAGCGATCCCTTCTTGCTTTGATCATTTCAATTGCATGACCTCAACCTTGTGTCTAGTAGTGTGTGCATTCTGTGACAACGAACTTGGAATAATAAGGCAAAGGTGGCATTAGATGAAGGTTTTCTTGTACGAACTGCACCTAAGAAATGAAACCAATGGAAAACACTTTTCTACAAAATGTACAAGTCAATAAAGAATTAGAGTGTCATCTTTAGTAAAATTTATGGATGGTAAAAAGATCATTGTACAACATACGAGAAGAATATGGTATCGGAAGAGAAACAGCTTTAGCCTTGTCACAATATTTTGAGGATGACACACAAAAAAATTGGTTGGTATGATAATTTGTAGATTGGAAGTAGAGATGATGTTCTTTTAGTCGACGGGACATAATTTTTGATAGAAAATATATGGATAGGGAACAAATCTGGCAGAATTTCTGGTTATTTGGTAGAGTAAGTAGAACATCAAATACCTCCAACACTCGCGTTTGGTGTACTCGTTCCTGATAGATCAGCTGATTGTATTATTATTAGTGAAAGTAGTGCATTATTATTATTATTATTTATTAAAGTCTAACTGTAGACCCTATATATTGAGAAAGAAGTGTATTATTATTTTATTAGTGAAAGTAGTGCATTATTATTATTATTATTTATTAAAGTCTAACTGTAGACCCTATATATTAAGAAAGAAGTGTATTATTATTTTATTAGTGAAAGTAGTGCATTATTATTATTATTATTATTATTTATTAAAGTCTAACTGTAGACCCTATATATTGAGAAAGAAGTGTATTATTATTTTATTAGTGAAAGTAGTGCATTATTATTATTATTATTTATTAAAGTCTAACTGTACTCCCTATATATTAAGAAAGAAGTGTATTATTATTTTATTAGTGAAAGTAGTGAATTATTATTATTATTTATTAAAGTCTAACTGTACTCCCTATATATTAAGAAAGAAGTGTATTATTATTTTATTAGTGAAAGTAGTGCATTATTATTATTATTTATTAAAGTCTAACTGTACTCCCTATATATTAAGAAAGAAGTGTATTATTATTTTATTAGTGAAAGTAGTGCATTATTATTATTATTTATTAAAGTCTAACTGTACTCCCTATATATTAAGAAAGAAGTGTATTATTATTTTATTAGTGAAAGTAGTGCATTATTATTATTATTATTTATTAAAGTCTAACTGTAGACCCTATATATTAAAAAAGAAGTGTATTATTATTTTATTAGTGAAAGTAGTGCATTATTATTATTATTTATTAAAGTCTAACTGTACTCCCTATATATTAAGAAAGAAGTGTATTATTATTTTATTAGTGAAAGTAGTGCATTATTATTATTATTTATTAAAGTCTAACTGTACTCCCTATATATTGAGAAAGAAGTGTATTATTATTTTATTAGTGAAAGTAGTGCATTATTATTATTATTATTTATTAAAGTCTAACTGTACTCCCTATATATTAAGAAAGAATATTATTATTATTTTATAGTGAAAGTAGTGCATTATTATTATTATTATTTATTAAAGTCTAACTGTAGACCCTATATATTAAGAAAGAAGTGTATTATTATTTTATTAGTGAAAGTAGTGCATTATTATTATTATTATTATTATTTATTAAAGTCTAACTGTAGACCCTATATATTGAGAAAGAAGTGTATTATTATTTTATTAGTGAAAGTAGTCCATTATTATTATTATTTATTAAAGTCTAACTGTACTCCCTATATATTAAGAAAGAAGTGTATTATTATTTTATTAGTGAAAGTAGTGCATTATTATTATTATTATTTATTAAAGTCTAACTGTAGACCCTATATATTAAGAAAGAAGTGTATTATTATTTTATTAGTGAAAGTAGTGCATTATTATTATTATTATTTATTAAAGTCTAACTGTACTCCCTATATATTGAGAAAGAAGTGTATTATTATTTTATTAGTGAAAGTAGTGCATTATTATTATTATTTATTAAAGTCTAACTGTACTCCCTATATATTAAGAAAGAAGTGTATTATTATTTTATTAGTGAAAGTAGTGCATTATTATTATTATTATTTATTAAAGTCTAACTGTACTCCCTATATATTAAGAAAGAAGTGTATTATTATTTTATTAGTGAAAGTAGTGCATTATTATTATTATTTATTAAAGTCTAACGGTACTCCCTATATATTAAGAAAGAAGTGTATTATTATTTTATTAGTGAAAGTAGTGCATTATTATTATTATTATTTATTAAAGTCTAACTGTACTCCCTATATATTAAGAAAGAAGTGTATTATTATTTTATTAGTGAAAGTAGTGCATTATTATTATTATTATTTATTAAAGTCTAACTGTAGACCCTATATATTAAGAAAGAAGTGTATTATTATTTTATTAGTGAAAGTAGTGCATTATTATTATTATTATTATTATTTATTAAAGTCTAACTGTACTCCCTATATATTGAGAAAGAAGTGTATTATTATTTTATTAGTGAAAGTAGTGCATTATTATTATTATTTATTAAAGTCTAACTGTACTCCCTATATATTAAGAAAGAAGTGTATTATTATTTTATTAGTGAAAGTAGTGCATTATTATTATTATTATTTATTAAAGTCTAACTGTACTCCCTATATATTAAGAAAGAAGTGTATTATTATTTTATTAGTGAAAGTAGTCCATTATTATTATTATTTATTAAGTCTAACTGTACTCCCTATATAATAAGGAAGAAGTGTATTATTATTTTATTAGTGAAAGTAGTGCATTATTATTATTATTATTTATTAAAGTCTAACTGTAGACCCTATATATTAAGAAAGAAGTGTATTATTATTTTATTAGTGAAAGTAGTGCATTATTATTATTATTATTTATTAAAGTCTAACTGTAGACCCTATATATTAAGAAAGAAGTGTATTATTATTTTATTAGTGAAAGTAGTGCATTATTATTATTATTATTATTATTTATTAAAGTCTAACTGTACTCCCTATATGTTGAGAAAGAAGTGTATTATTATTTTATTAGTGAAAGTAGTCCATTATTATTATTATTTATTAAAGTCTAACTGTACTCCCTATATATTAAGAAAGAAGTGTATTATTATTTTATTAGTGAAAGTAGTGCATTATTATTATTATTATTTATTAAAGTCTAACTGTAGACCCTATATATTAAGAAAGAAGTGTATTATTATTTTATTAGTGAAAGTAGTGCATTATTATTATTATTATTTATTAAAGTCTAACTCTAGACCCTATATATTAAGAAAGAAGTGTATTATTATTTTATTAGTGAAAGTAGTGCATTATTATTATTATTATTATTATTATTTATTAAAGTCTACCTGTACTCCCTATATATTGAGAAAGAAGTGTATTATTATTTTATTAGTGAAAGTAGTGCATTATTATTATTATTATTTATTAAAGTCTAACTGTAGACCCTATATATTAAGAAAGAAGTGTATTATTATTTTATTAGTGAAAGTAGTGCATTATTATTATTATTATTATTTATTAAAGTCTAACTGTAGACCCTATATATTAAGAAAGAAGTGTATTATTATTTTATTAGTGAAAGTAGTGCATTATTATTATTATTATTTATTAAAGTCTAACTGTAGACCCTATATATTGAGAAAGAAGTGTATTATTATTTTATTAGTGAAAGTAGTGCATTATTATTATTATTTTTTATTAAAGTCTAACTGTAGACCCTATATATTAAGAAAGAAGTGTATTATTATTTTATTAGTGAAAGTAGTGCATTATTATTATTATTATTATTATTATTTATTAAAGTCTAACTGTACTCCCTATATATTGAGAAAGAAGTGTATTATTATTTTTTTAGTGAAAGTAGTCCACTATTATTATTATTATTTATTAAAGTCTAACTGTAGACCCTATATATTAAGAAAGAAGTGTATTATTATTTTATTAGTGAAAGTAGTGCATTATTATTATTATTATTTATTTATTAAAGTCTAACTGTAGACCCTATATATTAAGAAAGAAGTGTATTATTATTTTATTAGTGAAAGTAGTCCATTATTATTATTATTATTTATTAAAGTCTAACTGTAGACCCTATATATTAAGAAAGAAGTGTATTATTATTTTATTAGTGAAAGTAGTGCATTATTATTATTATTATTTATTAAAGTCTAACTGTATACCCTATATATTGAGAAAGAAGTGTATTATTATTTTATTAGTGAAAGTAGTCCATTATTATTATTATTATTTATTAAAGTCTAACTGTAGACCCTATATATTAAGAAAGAAGTGTATTATTATTTTATTAGTGAAAGTAGTGCATTATTATTATTATTATTATTTATTAAAGTCTAACTGTACTCCCTATATATTGAGAAAGAAGTGTATTATTATTTTATTAGTGAAAGTAGTCCATTATTATTATTATTATTTATTAAAGTCTAACTGTAGACCCTATATATTAAGAAAGAAGTGTATTATTATTTTATTAGTGAAAGTAGTGCATTATTATTATTATTATTTATTAAAGTCTAACTGTAGACCCTATATATTAAGAAAGAAGTGTATTATTATTTTATTAGTGAAAGTAGTGCATTATTATTATTATTATTTATTAAAGTCTAACTCTAGACCCTATATATTAAGAAAGAAGTGTATTATTATTTTATTAGTGAAAGTAGTGCATTATTATTATTATTATTATTTATTAAAGTCTAACTGTACTCCCTATATATTAAGAAAGAAGTGTATTATTATTTTATTAGTGAAAGTAGTCCATTATTATTATTATTTATTAAAGTCTAACTGTACTCCCTATATATTGAGAAAGAAGTGTATTATTATTTTATTAGTGAAAGTAGTGCATTATTATTATTATTTATTAAAGTCTAACTGTACTCCCTATATATTAAGAAAGAAGTGTATTATTATTTTATTAGTGAAAGTAGTGCATTATTATTATTATTTATTAAAGTCTAACTGTACTCCCTATATATTGAGAAAGAAGTGTATTATTATTTTATTAGTGAAAGTAGTGCATTATTATTATTATTTATTAAAGTCTAACTGTACTCCCTATATATTAAGAAAGAAGTGTATTATTATTTTATTAGTGAAAGTAGTGCATTATTATTATTATTTATTAAAGTCTAACTGTACTCCCTATATATTAAGAAAGAAGTGTATTATTATTTTATTAGTGAAAGTAGTGCATTATTATTATTATTTATTAAAGTCTAACTGTACTCCCTATATATTAAGAAAGAAGTGTATTATTATTTTATTAGTGAAAGTAGTGCATTATTATTATTATTTATTAAAGTCTAACTGTACTCCCTATATATTGAGAAAGAAGTGTATTATTATTTTATTAGTGAAAGTAGTGCATTATTATTATTATTTATTAAAGTCTAACTGTACTCCCTATATATTAAGAAAGAAGTGTATTATTATTTTATTAGTGAAAGTAGTGCATTATTATTATTATTTATTAAAGTCTAACTGTACTCCCTATATATTGAGAAAGAAGTGTATTATTATTTTATTAGTGAAAGTAGTGCATTATTATTATTATTATTTATTAAAGTCTAACTGTACTCCCTATATATTAAGAAAGAAGTGTATTATTATTTTATAGTGAAAGTAGTGCATTATTATTATTATTATTTATTAAAGTCTAACTGTAGACCCTATATATTAAGAAAGAAGTGTATTATTATTTTATTAGTGAAAGTAGTGCATTATTATTATTATTATTATTATTTATTAAAGTCTAACTGTAGACCCTATATATTGAGAAAGAAGTGTATTATTATTTTATTAGTGAAAGTAGTCCATTATTATTATTATTTATTAAAGTCTAACTGTACTCCCTATATATTAAGAAAGAAGTGTATTATTATTTTATTAGTGAAAGTAGTGCATTATTATTATTATTATTTATTAAAGTCTAACTGTAGACCCTATATATTAAGAAAGAAGTGTATTATTATTTTATTAGTGAAAGTAGTGCATTATTATTATTATTATTTATTAAAGTCTAACTGTACTCCCTATATATTGAGAAAGAAGTGTATTATTATTTTATTAGTGAAAGTAGTGCATTATTATTATTATTTATTAAAGTCTAACTGTACTCCCTATATATTAAGAAAGAAGTGTATTATTATTTTATTAGTGAAAGTAGTGCATTATTATCATTATTATTTATTAAAGTCTAACTGTACTCCCTATATATTAAGAAAGAAGTGTATTATTATTTTATTAGTGAAAGTAGTGCATTATTATTATTATTATTTATTAAAGTCTAACTGTACTCCCTATATATTAAGAAAGAAGTGTATTATTATTTTATTAGTGAAAGTAGTGCATTATTATTATTATTATTTATTAAAGTCTAACTGTACTCCCTATATATTAAGAAAGAAGTGTATTATGATTTTATTAGTGAAAGTAGTGCATTATTATTATTATTATTTATTAAAGTCTAACTGTAGACCCTATATATTAAGAAAGAAGTGTATTATTATTTTATTAGTGAAAGTAGTGCATTATTATTATTATTATTATTATTTATTAAAGTCTAACTGTACTCCCTATATATTGAGAAAGAAGTGTATTATTATTTTATTAGTGAAAGTAGTGCATTATTATTATTATTTATTAAAGTCTAACTGTACTCCCTATATATTAAGAAAGAAGTGTATTATTATTTTATTAGTGAAAGTAGTGCATTATTATTATTATTATTTATTAAAGTCTAACTGTACTCCCTATATATTAAGAAAGAAGTGTATTATTATTTTATTAGTGAAAGTAGTCCATTATTATTATTATTTATTAAGTCTAACTGTACTCCCTATATAATAAGGAAGAAGTGTATTATTATTTTATTAGTGAAAGTAGTGCATTATTATTATTATTATTTATTAAAGTCTAACTGTAGACCCTATATATTAAGAAAGAAGTGTATTATTATTTTATTAGTGAAAGTAGTGCATTATTATTATTATTATTTATTAAAGTCTAACTGTAGACCCTATATATTAAGAAAGAAGTGTATTATTATTTTATTAGTGAAAGTAGTGCATTATTATTATTATTATTATTATTTATTAAAGTCTAACTGTACTCCCTATATATTGAGAAAGAAGTGTATTATTATTTTATTAGTGAAAGTAGTCCATTATTATTATTATTTATTAAAGTCTAACTGTACTCCCTATATATTAAGAAAGAAGTGTATTATTATTTTATTAGTGAAAGTAGTGCATTATTATTATTATTATTTATTAAAGTCTAACTGTAGACCCTATATATTAAGAAAGAAGTGTATTATTATTTTATTAGTGAAAGTAGTGCATTATTATTATTATTATTTATTAAAGTCTAACTCTAGACCCTATATATTAAGAAAGAAGTGTATTATTATTTTATTAGTGAAAGTAGTGCATTATTATTATTATTATTATTATTATTTATTAAAGTCTAACTGTACTCCCTATATATTGAGAAAGAAGTGTATTATTATTTTATTAGTGAAAGTAGTGCATTATTATTATTATTATTTATTAAAGTCTAACTGTAGACCCTATATATTAAGAAAGAAGTGTATTATTATTTTATTAGTGAAAGTAGTGCATTATTATTATTATTATTATTTATTAAAGTCTAACTGTAGACCCTATATATTAAGAAAGAAGTGTATTATTATTTTATTAGTGAAAGTAGTGCATTATTATTATTATTATTTATTAAAGTCTAACTGTAGACCCTATATATTGAGAAAGAAGTGTATTATTATTTTATTAGTGAAAGTAGTGCATTATTATTATTATTTTTTATTAAAGTCTAACTGTAGACCCTATATATTAAGAAAGAAGTGTATTATTATTTTATTAGTGAAAGTAGTGCATTATTATTATTATTATTATTATTTATTAAAGTCTAACTGTACTCCCTATATATTGAGAAAGAAGTGTATTATTATTTTTTTAGTGAAAGTAGTCCACTATTATTATTATTATTTATTAAAGTCTAACTGTAGACCCTATATATTAAGAAAGAAGTGTATTATTATTTTATTAGTGAAAGTAGTGCATTATTATTATTATTATTTATTTATTAAAGTCTAACTGTAGACCCTATATATTAAGAAAGAAGTGTATTATTATTTTATTAGTGAAAGTAGTCCATTATTATTATTATTATTTATTAAAGTCTAACTGTACTCCCTATATATTAAGAAAGAAGTGTATTATTATTTTATTAGTGAAAGTAGTGCATTATTATTATTATTATTTATTAAAGTCTAACTGTACTCCCTATATATTAAGAAAGAAGTGTATTATTATTTTATTGGTGAAAGTAGTCCATTATTATTATTATTATTTATTAAAGTCTAACTGTAGACCCTATATATTAAGAAAGAAGTGTATTATTATTTTATTAGTGAAAGTAGTGCATTATTATTATTATTATTATTTATTAAAGTCTAACTGTACTCCCTATATATTGAGAAAGAAGTGTATTATTATTTTATTAGTGAAAGTAGTCCATTATTATTATTATTATTTATTAAAGTCTAACTGTAGACCCTATATATTAAGAAAGAAGTGTATTATTATTTTATTAGTGAAAGTAGTGCATTATTATTATTATTATTTATTAAAGTCTAACTGTAGACCCTATATATTAAGAAAGAAGTGTATTATTATTTTATTAGTGAAAGTAGTGCATTATTATTATTATTATTTATTAAAGTCTAACTCTAGACCCTATATATTAAGAAAGAAGTGTATTATTATTTTATTAGTGAAAGTAGTGCATTATTATTATTATTATTATTTATTAAAGTCTAACTGTACTCCCTATATATTAAGAAAGAAGTGTATTATTATTTTATTAGTGAAAGTAGTCCATTATTATTATTATTTATTAAAGTCTAACTGTACTCCCTATATATTGAGAAAGAAGTGTATTATTATTTTATTAGTGAAAGTAGTGCATTATTATTATTATTTATTAAAGTCTAACTGTACTCCCTATATATTAAGAAAGAAGTGTATTATTATTTTATTAGTGAAAGTAGTGCATTATTATTATTATTTATTAAAGTCTAACTGTACTCCCTATATATTGAGAAAGAAGTGTATTATTATTTTATTAGTGAAAGTAGTGCATTATTATTATTATTTATTAAAGTCTAACTGTACTCCCTATATATTAAGAAAGAAGTGTATTATTATTTTATTAGTGAAAGTAGTGCATTATTATTATTATTTATTAAAGTCTAACTGTACTCCCTATATATTAAGAAAGAAGTGTATTATTATTTTATTAGTGAAAGTAGTGCATTATTATTATTATTTATTAAAGTCTAACTGTACTCCCTATATATTAAGAAAGAAGTGTATTATTATTTTATTAGTGAAAGTAGTGCATTATTATTATTATTTATTAAAGTCTAACTGTACTCCCTATATATTGAGAAAGAAGTGTATTATTATTTTATTAGTGAAAGTAGTGCATTATTATTATTATTTATTAAAGTCTAACTGTACTCCCTATATATTAAGAAAGAAGTGTATTATTATTTTATTAGTGAAAGTAGTGCATTATTATTATTATTTATTAAAGTCTAACTGTACTCCCTATATATTGAGAAAGAAGTGTATTATTATTTTATTAGTGAAAGTAGTGCATTATTATTATTATTATTTATTAAAGTCTAACTGTACTCCCTATATATTAAGAAAGAAGTGTATTATTATTTTATAGTGAAAGTAGTGCATTATTATTATTATTATTTATTAAAGTCTAACTGTAGACCCTATATATTAAGAAAGAAGTGTATTATTATTTTATTAGTGAAAGTAGTGCATTATTATTATTATTATTATTATTTATTAAAGTCTAACTGTAGACCCTATATATTGAGAAAGAAGTGTATTATTATTTTATTAGTGAAAGTAGTCCATTATTATTATTATTTATTAAAGTCTAACTGTACTCCCTATATATTAAGAAAGAAGTGTATTATTATTTTATTAGTGAAAGTAGTGCATTATTATTATTATTATTTATTAAAGTCTAACTGTAGACCCTATATATTAAGAAAGAAGTGTATTATTATTTTATTAGTGAAAGTAGTGCATTATTATTATTATTATTTATTAAAGTCTAACTGTACTCCCTATATATTGAGAAAGAAGTGTATTATTATTTTATTAGTGAAAGTAGTGCATTATTATTATTATTTATTAAAGTCTAACTGTACTCCCTATATATTAAGAAAGAAGTGTATTATTATTTTATTAGTGAAAGTAGTGCATTATTATTATTATTATTTATTAAAGTCTAACTGTACTCCCTATATATTAAGAAAGAAGTGTATTATTATTTTATTAGTGAAAGTAGTGCATTATTATTATTATTATTTATTAAAGTCTAACTGTACTCCCTATATATTAAGAAAGAAGTGTATTATTATTTTATTAGTGAAAGTAGTGCATTATTATTATTATTATTTATTAAAGTCTAACTGTACTCCCTATATATTAAGAAAGAAGTGTATTATGATTTTATTAGTGAAAGTAGTGCATTATTATTATTATTATTTATTAAAGTCTAACTGTAGACCCTATATATTAAGAAAGAAGTGTATTATTATTTTATTAGTGAAAGTAGTGCATTATTATTATTATTATTATTATTTATTAAAGTCTAACTGTACTCCCTATATATTGAGAAAGAAGTGTATTATTATTTTATTAGTGAAAGTAGTGCATTATTATTATTATTTATTAAAGTCTAACTGTACTCCCTATATATTAAGAAAGAAGTGTATTATTATTTTATTAGTGAAAGTAGTGCATTATTATTATTATTATTTATTAAAGTCTAACTGTACTCCCTATATATTAAGAAAGAAGTGTATTATTATTTTATTAGTGAAAGTAGTCCATTATTATTATTATTTATTAAGTCTAACTGTACTCCCTATATAATAAGGAAGAAGTGTATTATTATTTTATTAGTGAAAGTAGTGCATTATTATTATTATTATTTATTAAAGTCTAACTGTAGACCCTATATATTAAGAAAGAAGTGTATTATTATTTTATTAGTGAAAGTAGTGCATTATTATTATTATTATTTATTAAAGTCTAACTGTAGACCCTATATATTAAGAAAGAAGTGTATTATTATTTTATTAGTGAAAGTAGTGCATTATTATTATTATTATTATTATTTATTAAAGTCTAACTGTACTCCCTATATATTGAGAAAGAAGTGTATTATTATTTTATTAGTGAAAGTAGTCCATTATTATTATTATTTATTAAAGTCTAACTGTACTCCCTATATATTAAGAAAGAAGTGTATTATTATTTTATTAGTGAAAGTAGTGCATTATTATTATTATTATTTATTAAAGTCTAACTGTAGACCCTATATATTAAGAAAGAAGTGTATTATTATTTTATTAGTGAAAGTAGTGCATTATTATTATTATTTATTAAAGTCTAACTCTAGACCCTATATATTAAGAAAGAAGTGTATTATTATTTTATTAGTGAAAGTAGTGCATTATTATTATTATTATTATTATTATTTATTAAAGTCTAACTGTACTCCCTATATATTGAGAAAGAAGTGTATTATTATTTTATTAGTGAAAGTAGTGCATTATTATTATTATTATTTATTAAAGTCTAACTGTAGACCCTATATATTAAGAAAGAAGTGTATTATTATTTTATTAGTGAAAGTAGTGCATTATTATTATTATTATTATTTATTAAAGTCTAACTGTAGACCCTATATATTAAGAAAGAAGTGTATTATTATTTTATTAGTGAAAGTAGAGCATTATTATTATTATTATTTATTAAAGTCTAACTGTAGACCCTATATATTGAGAAAGAAGTGTATTATTATTTTATTAGTGAAAGTAGTGCATTATTATTATTATTTTTTATTAAAGTCTAACTGTAGACCCTATATATTAAGAAAGAAGTGTATTATTATTTTATTAGTGAAAGTAGTGCATTATTATTATTATTATTATTATTTATTAAAGTCTAACTGTACTCCCTATATATTGAGAAAGAAGTGTATTATTATATTTTTAGTGAAAGTAGTCCACTATTATTATTATTATTTATTAAAGTCTAACTGTAGACCCTATATATTAAGAAAGAAGTGTATTATTATTTTATTAGTGAAAGTAGTGCATTATTATTATTATTATATATTTATTAAAGTCTAACTGTAGACCCTATATATTAAGAAAGAAGTGTATTATTATTTTATTAGTGAAAGTAGTCCATTATTATTATTATTATTTATTAAAGTCTAACTGTAGACCCTATATATTAAGAAAGAAGTGTATTATTATTTTATTAGTGAAAGTAGTGCATTATTATTATTATTTATTAAAGTCTAACTGTACTCCCTATATATTAAGAAAGAAGTGTATTATTATTTTATTAGTGAAAGTAGTGCATTATTATTATTATTATTTATTAAAGTCTAACTGTAGACCCTATATATTAAGAAAGAAGTGTATTATTATTTTATTAGTGAAAGTAGTGCATTATTATTATTATTATTATTATTTATTAAAGTCTAACTGTACTCCCTATATATTGAGAAAGAAGTGTATTATTATTTTATTAGTGAAAGTAGTGCATTATTATTATTATTATTTATTAAAGTCTAACTGTAGACCCTATATATTAAGAAAGAAGTGTATTATTATTTTATTAGTGAAAGTAGTGCATTATTATTATTATTATTATTTATTAAAGTCTAACTGTAGACCCTATATATTAAGAAAGAAGTGTATTATTATTTTATTAGTGAAAGTAGTGCATTATTATTATTATTTATTAAAGTCTAACTGTACTCCCTATATATTAAGAAAGAAGTGTATTATTATTTTATTAGTGAAAGTAGTGCATTATTATTATTATTATTTATTAAAGTCTAACTGTACTCCCTATATATTAAGAAAGAAGTGTATTATTATTTTATTAGTGAAAGTAGTGCATTATTATTATTATTATTTATTAAAGTCTAACTGTAGACCCTATATATTAAGAAAGAAGTGTATTATTATTTTATTAGTGAAAGTAGTGCATTATTATTATTATTATTATTATTTATTAAAGTCTAACTGTACTCCCTATATATTGAGAAAGAAGTGTATTATTATTTTATTAGTGAAAGTATTGCATTATTATTATTATTTATTAAAGTCTAACTGTACTCCCTATATATTAAGAAAGAAGTGTATTATTATTTTATTAGTGAAAGTAGTGCATTATTATTATTATTATTTATTAAAGTCTAACTGTACTCCCTATATATTAAGAAAGAAGTGTATTATTATTTTATTAGTGAAAGTAGTCCATTATTATTATTATTTATTAAGTCTAACTGTACTCCCTATATAATAAGGAAGAAGTGTATTATTATTTTATTAGTGAAAGTAGTGCATTATTATTATTATTATTTATTAAACTCTAACTGTAGACCCTATATATTAAGAAAGAAGTGTATTATTATTTTATTAGTGAAAGTAGTGCATTATTATTATTATTATTTATTAAAGTCTAACTGTAGACCCTATATATTAAGAAAGAAGTGTATTATTATTTTATTAGTGAAAGTAGTGCATTATTATTATTATTATTATTATTTATTAAAGTCTAACTGTACTCCCTATATATTGAGAAAGAAGTGTATTATTATTTTATTAGTGAAAGTAGTCCATTATTATTATTATTTATTAAAGTCTAACTGTACTCCCTATATATTAAGAAAGAAGTGTATTATTATTTTATTAGTGAAAGTAGTGCATTATTATTATTATTATATATTTATTAAAGTCTAACTGTAGACCCTATATATTAAGAAAGAAGTGTATTATTATTTTATTAGTGAAAGTAGTCCATTATTATTATTATTATTTATTAAAGTCTAACTGTAGACCCTATATATTAAGAAAGAAGTGTATTATTATTTTATTAGTGAAAGTAGTGCATTATTATTATTATTATTTATTAAAGTCTAACTGTACTCCCTATATATTAAGAAAGAATATTATTATTATTTTATAGTGAAAGTAGTGCATTATTATTATTATTATTTATTAAAGTCTAACTGTAGACCCTATATATTAAGAAAGAAGTGTATTATTATTTTATTAGTGAAAGTAGTGCATTATTATTATTATTATTATTATTTATTAAAGTCTAACTGTAGACCCTTTATATTGAGAAAGAAGTGTATTATTATTTTATTAGTGAAAGTAGTCCATTATTATTATTATTTATTAAAGTCTAACTGTACTCCCTATATATTAAGAAAGAAGTGTATTATTATTTTATTAGTGAAAGTAGTGCATTATTATTATTATTATTTATTAAAGTCTAACTGTAGACCCTATATATTAAGAAAGAAGTGTATTATTATTTTATTAGTGAAAGTAGTGCATTATTATTATTATTATTATTTATTAAAGTCTAACTGTAGACCCTATATATTAAGAAAGAAGTGTATTATTATTTTATTAGTGAAAGTAGTGCATTATTATTATTATTATTTATTAAAGTCTAACTGTAGACCCTATATATTGAGAAAGAAGTGTATTATTATTTTATTAGTGAAAGTAGTGCATTATTATTATTATTTTTTATTAAAGTCTAACTGTAGACCCTATATATTAAGAAAGAAGTGTATTATTATTTTATTAGTGAAAGTAGTGCATTATTATTATTATTATTATTATTTATTAAAGTCTAACTGTACTCCCTATATATTGAGAAAGAAGTGTATTATTATTTTTTTAGTGAAAGTAGTCCACTATTATTATTATTATTTATTAAAGTCTAACTGTAGACCCTATATATTAAGAAAGAAGTGTATTATTATTTTATTAGTGAAAGTAGTGCATTATTATTATTATTATTTATTTATTAAAGTCTAACTGTAGACCCTATATATTAAGAAAGAAGTGTATTATTATTTTATTAGTGAAAGTAGTCCATTATTATTATTATTATTTATTAAAGTCTAACTGTAGACCCTATATATTAAGAAAGAAGTGTATTATTATTTTATTAGTGAAAGTAGTGCATTATTATTATTATTATTTATTAAAGTCTAACTGTAGACCCTATATATTGAGAAAGAAGTGTATTATTATTTTATTAGTGAAAGTAGTCCATTATTATTATTATTATTTATTAAAGTCTAACTGTAGACCCTATATATTAAGAAAGAAGTGTATTATTATTTTATTAGTGAAAGTAGTGCATTATTATTATTATTATTATTTATTAAAGTCTAACTGTACTCCCTATATATTGAGAAAGAAGTGTATTATTATTTTATTAGTGAAAGTAGTCCATTATTATTATTATTATTTATTAAAGTCTAACTGTAGACCCTATATATTAAGAAAGAAGTGTATTATTATTTTATTAGTGAAAGTAGTGCATTATTATTATTATTATTTATTAAAGTCTAACTCTAGACCCTATATATTAAGAAAGAAGTGTATTATTATTTTATTAGTGAAAGTAGTGCATTATTATTATTATTATTATTATTATTATTTATTAAAGTCTAACTGTACTCCCTATATATTAAGAAAGAAGTGTATTATTATTTTATTAGTGAAAGTAGTGCATTATTATTATTATTTATTAAAGTCTAACTGTACTCCCTATATATTAAGAAAGAAGTGTATTATTATTTTATTAGTGAAAGTAGTCCATTATTATTATTATTTATTAAAGTCTAACTGTACTCCCTATATATTGAGAAAGAAGTGTATTATTATTTTATTAGTGAAAGTAGTGCATTATTATTATTATTTATTAAAGTCTAACTGTACTCCCTATATATTAAGAAAGAAGTGTATTATTATTTTATTAGTGAAAGTAGTGCATTATTATTATTATTTATTAAAGTCTAACTGTACTCCCTATATATTGAGAAAGAAGTGTATTATTATTTTATTAGTGAAAGTAGTGCATTATTATTATTATTTATTAAAGTCTAACTGTACTCCCTATATATTAAGAAAGAAGTGTATTATTATTTTATTAGTGAAAGTAGTGCATTATTATTATTATTTATTAAAGTCTAACTGTACTCCCTATATATTAAGAAAGAAGTGTATTATTATTTTATTAGTGAAAGTAGTGCATTATTATTATTATTTATTAAAGTCTAACTGTACTCCCTATATATTAAGAAAGAAGTGTATTATTATTTTATTAGTGAAAGTAGTGCATTATTATTATTATTTATTAAAGTCTAACTGTACTCCCTATATATTGAGAAAGAAGTGTATTATTATTTTATTAGTGAAAGTAGTGCATTATTATTATTATTTATTAAAGTCTAACTGTACTCCCTATATATTAAGAAAGAAGTGTATTATTATTTTATTAGTGAAAGTAGTGCATTATTATTATTATTTATTAAAGTCTAACTGTACTCCCTATATATTGAGAAAGAAGTGTATTATTATTTTATTAGTGAAAGTAGTGCATTATTATTATTATTATTTATTAAAGTCTAACTGTACTCCCTATATATTAAGAAAGAAGTGTATTATTATTTTATAGTGAAAGTAGTGCATTATTATTATTATTATTTATTAAAGTCTAACTGTAGACCCTATATATTAAGAAAGAAGTGTATTATTATTTTATTAGTGAAAGTAGTGCATTATTATTATTATTATTATTATTTATTAAAGTCTAACTGTGGACCCTATATATTGAGAAAGAAGTGTATTATTATTTTATTAGTGAAAGTAGTCCATTATTATTATTATTTATTAAAGTCTAACTGTACTCCCTATATATTAAGAAAGAAGTGTATTATTATTTTATTAGTGAAAGTAGTGCATTATTATTATTATTATTTATTAAAGTCTAACTGTAGACCCTATATATTAAGAAAGAAGTGTATTATTATTTTATTAGTGAAAGTAGTGCATTATTATTATTATTATTTATTAAAGTCTAACTGTACTCCCTATATATTGAGAAAGAAGTGTATTATTATTTTATTAGTGAAAGTAGTGCATTATTATTATTATTTATTAAAGTCTAACTGTACTCCCTATATATTAAGAAAGAAGTGTATTATTATTTTATTAGTGAAAGTAGTGCATTATTATTATTATTATTTATTAAAGTCTAACTGTACTCCCTATATATTAAGAAAGAAGTGTATTATTATTTTATTAGTGAAAGTAGTGCATTATTATTATTATTTATTAAAGTCTAACTGTACTCCCTATATATTAAGAAAGAAGTGTATTATTATTTTATTAGTGAAAGTAGTGCATTATTATTATTATTATTATTTATTAAAGTCTAACTGTACTCCCTATATATTAAGAAAGAAGTGTATTATTATTTTATTAGTGAAAGTAGTGCATTATTATTATTATTATTTATTAAAGTCTAACTGAAGACCCTATATATTAAGAAAGAAGTGTATTATTATTTTATTAGTGAAAGTAGTGCATTATTATTATTATTATTATTATTTATTAAAGTCTAACTGTACTCCCTATATATTGAGAAAGAAGTGTATTATTATTTTATTAGTGAAAGTAGTGCATTATTATTATTATTTATTAAAGTCTAACTGTACTCCCTATATATTAAGAAAGAAGTGTATTATTATTTTATTAGTGAAAGTAGTGCATTATTATTATTATTTATTAAAGTCTAACTGTACTCCCTATATATTGAGAAAGAAGTGTATTATTATTTTATTAGTGAAAGTAGTCCATTATTATTATTATTATTTATTAAAGTCTAACTGTAGACCCTATATATTAAGAAAGAAGTGTATTATTATTTTATTAGTGAAAGTAGTGCATTATTATTATTATTATTTATTAAAGTCTAACTCTAGACCCTATATATTAAGAAAGAAGTGTATTATTATTTTATTAGTGAAAGTAGTGCATTATTATTATTATTATTATTATTATTTATTAAAGTCTAACTGTACTCCCTATATATTAAGAAAGAAGTGTATTATTATTTTATTAGTGAAAGTAGTGCATTATTATTATTATTTATTAAAGTCTAACTGTACTCCCTATATATTAAGAAAGAAGTGTATTATTATTTTATTAGTGAAAGTAGTCCATTATTATTATTATTTATTAAAGTCTAACTGTACTCCCTATATATTGAGAAAGAAGTGTATTATTATTTTATTAGTGAAAGTAGTGCATTATTATTATTATTTATTAAAGTCTAACTGTACTCCCTATATATTAAGAAAGAAGTGTATTATTATTTTATTAGTGAAAGTAGTGCATTATTATTATTATTTATTAAAGTCTAACTGTACTCCCTATATATTGAGAAAGAAGTGTATTATTATTTTATTAGTGAAAGTAGTGCATTATTATTATTATTTATTAAAGTCTAACTGTACTCCCTATATATTAAGAAAGAAGTGTATTATTATTTTATTAGTGAAAGTAGTGCATTATTATTATTATTTATTAAAGTCTAACTGTACTCCCTATATATTAAGAAAGAAGTGTATTATTATTTTATTATTGAAAGTAGTGCATTATTATTATTATTTATTAAAGTCTAACTGTAGACCCTATATATTAAGAAAGAAGTGTATTATTATTTTATTAGTGAAAGTAGTGCATTATTATTATTATTATTTATTAAAGTCTAACTGTACTCCCTATATATTGAGAAAGAAGTGTATTATTATTTTATTAGTGAAAGTAGTGCATTATTATTATTATTTATTAAAGTCTAACTGTACTCCCTATATATTAAGAAAGAAGTGTATTATTATTTTATTAGTGAAAGTAGTGCATTATTATTATTATTTATTAAAGTCTAACTGTACTCCCTATATATTGAGAAAGAAGTGTATTATTATTTTATTAGTGAAAGTAGTGCATTATTATTATTATTATTTATTAAAGTCTAACTGTACTCCCTATATATTAAGAAAGAAGTGTATTATTATTTTATAGTGAAAGTAGTGCATTATTATTATTATTATTTATTAAAGTCTAACTGTAGACCCTATATATTAAGAAAGAAGTGTATTATTATTTTATTAGTGAAAGTAGTGCATTATTATTATTATTATTATTATTTATTAAAGTCTAACTGTAGACCCTATATATTGAGAAAGAAGTGTATTATTATTTTATTAGTGAAAGTAGTCCATTATTATTATTATTTATTAAAGTCTAACTGTACTCCCTATATATTAAGAAAGAAGTGTATTATTATTTTATTAGTGAAAGTAGTGCATTATTATTATTATTATTTATTAAAGTCTAACTGTAGACCCTATATATTAAGAAAGAAGTGTATTATTATTTTATTAGTGAAAGTAGTGCATTATTATTATTATTATTTATTAAAGTCTAACTGTACTCCCTATATATTGAGAAAGAAGTGTATTATTATTTTATTAGTGAAAGTAGTGCATTATTATTATTATTTATTAAAGTCTAACTGTACTCCCTATATATTAAGAAAGAAGTGTATTATTATTTTATTAGTGAAAGTAGTGCATTATTATTATTATTATTTATTAAAGTCTAACTGTACTCCCTATATATTAAGAAAGAAGTGTATTATTATTTTATTAGTGAAAGTAGTGCATTATTATTATTATTTATTAAAGTCTAACTGTACTCCCTATATATTAAGAAAGAAGTGTATTATTATTTTATTAGTGAAAGTAGTGCATTATTATTATTATTTATTAAAGTCTAACTGTACTCCCTATATATTAAGAAAGAAGTGTATTATTATTTTATTAGTGAAAGTAGTGCATTATTATTATTATTTATTAAAGTCTAACTGTACTCCCTATATATTGAGAAAGAAGTGTATTATTATTTTATTAGTGAAAGTAGTGCATTATTATTATTATTTATTAAAGTCTAACTGTACTCCCTATATATTAAGAAAGAAGTGTATTATTATTTTATTAGTGAAAGTAGTGCATTATTATTATTATTTATTAAAGTCTAACTGTACTCCCTATATATTGAGAAAGAAGTGTATTATTATTTTATTAGTGAAAGTAGTGCATTATTATTATTATTATTTATTAAAGTCTAACTGTACTCCCTATATATTAAGAAAGAAGTGTATTATTATTTTATAGTGAAAGTAGTGCATTATTATTATTATTATTTATTAAAGTCTAACTGTAGACCCTATATATTAAGAAAGAAGTGTATTATTATTTTATTAGTGAAAGTAGTGCATTATTATTATTATTATTATTATTTATTAAAGTCTAACTGTGGACCCTATATATTGAGAAAGAAGTGTATTATTATTTTATTAGTGAAAGTAGTCCATTATTATTATTATTTATTAAAGTCTAACTGTACTCCCTATATATTGAGAAAGAAGTGTATTATTATTTTATTAGTGAAAGTAGTGCATTATTATTATTATTATTTATTAAAGTCTAACTGTAGACCCTATATATTAAGAAAGAAGTGTATTATTATTTTATTAGTGAAAGTAGTGCATTATTATTATTATTATTTATTAAAGTCTAACTGTACTCCCTATATATTGAGAAAGAAGTGTATTATTATTTTATTAGTGAAAGTAGTGCATTATTATTATTATTTATTAAAGTCTAACTGTACTCCCTATATATTAAGAAAGAAGTGTATTATTATTTTATTAGTGAAAGTAGTGCATTATTATTATTATTATTTATTAAAGTCTAACTGTACTCCCTATATATTAAGAAAGAAGTGTATTATTATTTTATTAGTGAAAGTAGTGCATTATTATTATTATTTATTAAAGTCTAACTGTACTCCCTATATATTAAGAAAGAAGTGTATTATTATTTTATTAGTGAAAGTAGTGCATTATTATTATTATTATTATTTATTAAAGTCTAACTGTACTCCCTATATATTAAGAAAGAAGTGTATTATTATTTTATTAGTGAAAGTAGTGCATTATTATTATTATTATTTATTAAAGTCTAACTGAAGACCCTATATATTAAGAAAGAAGTGTATTATTATTTTATTAGTGAAAGTAGTGCATTATTATTATTATTATTATTATTTATTAAAGTCTAACTGTACTCCCTATATATTGAGAAAGAAGTGTATTATTATTTTATTAGTGAAAGTAGTGCATTATTATTATTATTTATTAAAGTCTAACTGTACTCCCTATATATTAAGAAAGAAGTGTATTATTATTTTATTAGTGAAAGTAGTGCATTATTATTATTATTTATTAAAGTCTAACTGTACTCCCTATATATTGAGAAAGAAGTGTATTATTATTTTATTAGTGAAAGTAGTCCATTATTATTATTATTATTTATTAAAGTCTAACTGTAGACCCTATATATTAAGAAAGAAGTGTATTATTATTTTATTAGTGAAAGTAGTGCATTATTATTATTATTATTTATTAAAGTCTAACTCTAGACCCTATATATTAAGAAAGAAGTGTATTATTATTTTATTAGTGAAAGTAGTGCATTATTATTATTATTATTATTATTATTTATTAAAGTCTAACTGTACTCCCTATATATTAAGAAAGAAGTGTATTATTATTTTATTAGTGAAAGTAGTGCATTATTATTATTATTTATTAAAGTCTAACTGTACTCCCTATATATTAAGAAAGAAGTGTATTATTATTTTATTAGTGAAAGTAGTCCATTATTATTATTATTTATTAAAGTCTAACTGTACTCCCTATATATTGAGAAAGAAGTGTATTATTATTTTATTAGTGAAAGTAGTGCATTATTATTATTATTTATTAAAGTCTAACTGTACTCCCTATATATTAAGAAAGAAGTGTATTATTATTTTATTAGTGAAAGTAGTGCATTATTATTATTATTTATTAAAGTCTAACTGTACTCCCTATATATTGAGAAAGAAGTGTATTATTATTTTATTAGTGAAAGTAGTGCATTATTATTATTATTTATTAAAGTCTAACTGTACTCCCTATATATTAAGAAAGAAGTGTATTATTATTTTATTAGTGAAAGTAGTGCATTATTATTATTATTTATTAAAGTCTAACTGTACTCCCTATATATTAAGAAAGAAGTGTATTATTATTTTATTATTGAAAGTAGTGCATTATTATTATTATTTATTAAAGTCTAACTGTAGACCCTATATATTAAGAAAGAAGTGTATTATTATTTTATTAGTGAAAGTAGTGCATTATTATTATTATTATTTATTAAAGTCTAACTGTACTCCCTATATATTGAGAAAGAAGTGTATTATTATTTTATTAGTGAAAGTAGTGCATTATTATTATTATTTATTAAAGTCTAACTGTACTCCCTATATATTAAGAAAGAAGTGTATTATTATTTTATTAGTGAAAGTAGTGCATTATTATTATTATTTATTAAAGTCTAACTGTACTCCCTATATATTGAGAAAGAAGTGTATTATTATTTTATTAGTGAAAGTAGTGCATTATTATTATTATTATTTATTAAAGTCTAACTGTACTCCCTATATATTAAGAAAGAAGTGTATTATTATTTTATAGTGAAAGTAGTGCATTATTATTATTATTATTTATTAAAGTCTAACTGTAGACCCTATATATTAAGAAAGAAGTGTATTATTATTTTATTAGTGAAAGTAGTGCATTATTATTATTATTATTATTATTTATTAAAGTCTAACTGTAGACCCTATATATTGAGAAAGAAGTGTATTATTATTTTATTAGTGAAAGTAGTCCATTATTATTATTATTTATTAAAGTCTAACTGTACTCCCTATATATTAAGAAAGAAGTGTATTATTATTTTATTAGTGAAAGTAGTGCATTATTATTATTATTATTTATTAAAGTCTAACTGTAGACCCTATATATTAAGAAAGAAGTGTATTATTATTTTATTAGTGAAAGTAGTGCATTATTATTATTATTATTTATTAAAGTCTAACTGTACTCCCTATATATTGAGAAAGAAGTGTATTATTATTTTATTAGTGAAAGTAGTGCATTATTATTATTATTTATTAAAGTCTAACTGTACTCCCTATATATTAAGAAAGAAGTGTATTATTATTTTATTAGTGAAAGTAGTGCATTATTATTATTATTATTTATTAAAGTCTAACTGTACTCCCTATATATTAAGAAAGAAGTGTATTATTATTTTATTAGTGAAAGTAGTGCATTATTATTATTATTTATTAAAGTCTAACTGTACTCCCTATATATTAAGAAAGAAGTGTATTATTATTTTATTAGTGAAAGTAGTGCATTATTATTATTATTATTTATTAAAGTCTAACTGTACTCCCTATATATTAAGAAAGAAGTGTATTATTATTTTATTAGTGAAAGTAGTGCATTATTATTATTATTATTTATTAAAGTCTAACTGTAGACCCTATATATTAAGAAAGAAGTGTATTATTATTTTATTAGTGAAAGTAGTGCATTATTATTATTATTATTATTATTTATTAAAGTCTAACTGTACTCCCTATATATTGAGAAAGAAGTGTATTATTATTTTATTAGTGAAAGTAGTGCATTATTATTATTATTTATTAAAGTCTAACTGTACTCCCTATATATTAAGAAAGAAGTGTATTATTATTTTATTAGTGAAAGTAGTGCATTATTATTATTATTATTTATTAAAGTCTAACTGTACTCCCTATATATTAAGAAAGAAGTGTATTATTATTTTATTAGTGAAAGTAGTCCATTATTATTATTATTTATTAAAGTCTAACTGTAGACCCTATATATTAAGAAAGAAGTGTATTATTATTTTATTAGTGAAAGTAGTGCATTATTATTATTATTATTTATTAAAGTCTAACTGTAGACCCTATATATTAAGAAAGAAGTGTATTATTATTTTATTAGTGAAAGTAGTGCATTATTATTATTATTATTATTATTTATTAAAGTCTAACTGTACTCCCTATATATTGAGAAAGAAGTGTATTATTATTTTATTAGTGAAAGTAGTCCATTATTATTATTATTTATTAAAGTCTAACTGTACTCCCTATATATTAAGAAAGAAGTGTATTATTATTTTATTAGTGAAAGTAGTGCATTATTATTATTATTATTTATTAAAGTCTAACTGTAGACCCTATATATTAAGAAAGAAGTGTATTATTATTTTATTAGTGAAAGTAGTGCATTATTATTATTATTATTTATTAAAGTCTAACTCTAGACCCTATATATTAAGAAAGAAGTGTATTATTATTTTATTAGTGAAAGTAGTGCATTATTATTATTATTATTATTATTATTATTATTTATTAAAGTCTAACTGTACTCCCTATATATTGAGAAAGAAGTGTATTATTATTTTATTAGTGAAAGTAGTGCATTATTATTATTATTATTTATTAAAGTCTAACTGTAGACCCTATATATTAAGAAAGAAGTGTATTATTATTTTATTAGTGAAAGTAGTGCATTATTATTATTATTATTATTTATTAAAGTCTAACTGTAGACCCTATATATTAAGAAAGAAGTGTATTATTATTTTATT
Source organism: Thermobia domestica (assembly GCF_964235325.1). Taxonomy (NCBI): domain Eukaryota; kingdom Metazoa; phylum Arthropoda; class Insecta; order Zygentoma; family Lepismatidae; genus Thermobia; species Thermobia domestica. The sequence goes on along the minus strand of NC_137467.1, from coordinate 186,039,674 downwards.
AGTGAAAGTAGTGCATTATTATTATTATTATTTATTAAAGTCTAACTGTAGACCCTATATATTGAGAAAGAAGTGTATTATTATTTTATTAGTGAAAGTAGTGCATTATTATTATTATTTTTTATTAAAGTCTAACTGTAGACCCTATATATTAAGAAAGAAGTGTATTATTATTTTATTAGTGAAAGTAGTCCATTATTATTATTATTATTTATTAAAGTCTAACTGTAGACCCTATATATTAAGAAAGAAGTGTATTATTATTTTATTAGTGAAAGTAGTGCATTATTATTATTATTATTATTTATTAAAGTCTAACTGTACTCCCTATATATTGAGAAAGAAGTGTATTATTATTTTATTAGTGAAAGTAGTCCATTATTATTATTATTATTTATTAAAGTCTAACTGTAGACCCTATATATTAAGAAAGAAGTGTATTATTATTTTATTAGTGAAAGTAGTGCATTATTATTATTATTATTTATTAAAGTCTAACTGTAGACCCTATATATTGAGAAAGAAGTGTATTATTATTTTATTAGTGAAAGTAGTGCATTATTATTATTATTATTTATTAAAGTCTAACTGTAGACCCTATATATTAAGAAAGAAGTGTATTATTATTTTATTAGTGAAAGTAGTGCATTATTATTATTATTATTTATTAAAGTCTAACTGTAGACCCTATATATTGAGAAAGAAGTGTATTATTATTTTATTAGTGAAAGTAGTCCATTATTATTATTATTTATTAAAGTCTAACTGTACTCCCTATATATTAAGAAAGAAGTGTATTATTATTTTATTAGTGAAAGTAGTGCATTATTATTATTATTATTTATTAAAGTCTAACTGTAGACCCTATATATTAAGAAAGAAGTGTATTATTATTTTATTAGTGAAAGTAGTGCATTATTATTATTATTATTTATTAAAGTCTAACTGTAGACCCTATATATTAAGAAAGAAGTGTATTAGTATTTTATTAGTGAAAGTAGTGCATTATTATTATTATTATTATTATTTATTAAAGTAGTGCATTATTATTATTATTATTATTATTTATTAAAGTCTAACTGTACTCCCTATATATTGAGAAAGAAGTGTATTATTATTTTATTAGTGAAAGTAGTGCATTATTATTATTATTATTTATTAAAGTCTAACTGTAGACCCTATATATTGAGAAAGAAGTGTATTATTATTTTATTAGTGAAAGTAGTGCATTATTATTATTATTATTATTATTTATTAAAGTCTAACTGTACTCCCTATATATTGAGAAAGAAGTGTATTATTATTTTATTAGTGAAAGTAGTCCATTATTATTATTATTTATTAAAGTCTAACTGTACTCCCTATATATTAAGAAAGAAGTGTATTATTATTTTATTAGTGAAAGTAGTGCATTATTATTATTATTATTATTTATTAAAGTCTAACTGTAGACCCTATATATTAAGAAAGAAGTGTATTATTATTTTATTAGTGAAAGTAGTGCATTATTATTATTATTATTTATTAAAGTCTAACTCTAGACCCTATATATTAAGAAAGAAGTGTATTATTATTTTATTAGTGAAAGTAGTGCATTATTATTATTATTATTATTATTATTTATTAAAGTCTAACTGTACTCCCTATATATTGAGAAAGAAGTGTATTATTATTTTATTAGTGAAAGTAGTGCATTATTATTATTATTATTTATTAAAGTCTCACTGTAGACCCTATATATTAAGAAAGAAGTGTATTATTATTTTATTAGTGAAAGTAGTGCATTATTATTATTATTATTATTTATTAAAGTCTAACTGTAGACCCTATATATTAAGAAAGAAGTGTATTATTATTTTATTAGTGAAAGTAGTGCATTATTATTATTATTATTTATTAAAGTCTAACTGTAGACCCTATATATTGAGAAAGAAGTGTATTATTATTTTATTAGTGAAAGTAGTGCATTATTATTATTATTTTTTATTAAAGTCTAACTGTAGACCCTATATATTAAGAAAGAAGTGTATTATTATTTTATTAGTGAAAGTAGTCCATTATTATTATTATTATTATTTATTAAAGTCTAACTGTAGACCCTATATATTAAGAAAGAAGTGTATTATTATTTTATTAGTGAAAGTAGTGCATTATTATTATTATTATTATTTATTAAAGTCTAACTGTACTCCCTATATATTGAGAAAGAAGTGTATTATTATTTTATTAGTGAAAGTAGTCCATTATTATTATTATTATTTATTAAAGTCTAACTGTAGACCCTATATATTAAGAAAGAAGTGTATTATTATTTTATTAGTGAAAGTAGTGCATTATTATTATTATTATTTATTAAAGTCTAACTGTAGACCCTATATATTGAGAAAGAAGTGTATTATTATTTTATTAGTGAAAGTAGTGCATTATTATTATTATTATTTATTAAAGTCTAACTGTAGACCCTATATATTAAGAAAGAAGTGTATTATTATTTTATTAGTGAAAGTAGTGCATTATTATTATTATTATTTATTAAAGTCTAACTGTAGACCCTATATATTGAGAAAGAAGTGTATTATTATTTTATTAGTGAAAGTAGTCCATTATTATTATTATTTATTAAAGTCTAACTGTACTCCCTATATATTAAGAAAGAAGTGTATTATTATTTTATTAGTGAAAGTAGTGCATTATTATTATTATTATTTATTAAAGTCTAACTGTAGACCCTATATATTAAGAAAGAAGTGTATTATTATTTTATTAGTGAAAGTAGTGCATTATTATTATTATTATTTATTAAAGTCTAACTGTAGACCCTATATATTAAGAAAGAAGTGTATTATTATTTTATTAGTGAAAGTAGTGCATTATTATTATTATTATTATTATTATTATTTATTAAAGTCTAACTGTACTCCCTATATATTGAGAAAGAAGTGTATTATTATTTTATTAGTGAAAGTAGTGCATTATTATTATTATTATTTATTAAAGTCTAACTGTAGACCCTATATATTAAGAAAGAAGTGTATTATTATTTTATTAGTGAAAGTAGTGCATTATTATTATTATTATTATTTATTAAAGTCTAACTGTAGACCCTATATATTAAGAAAGAAGTGTATTATTATTTTATTAGTGAAAGTAGTGCATTATTATTATTATTATTTATTAAAGTCTAACTGTAGACCCTATATATTGAGAAAGAAGTGTATTATTATTTTATTAGTGAAAGTAGTGCATTATTATTATTATTATTTATTAAAGTCTAACTGTAGACCCTATATATTAAGAAAGAAGTGTATTATTATTTTATTATTGAAAGTAGTGCATTATTATTATTATTATTATTATTATTTATTAAAGTCTAACTGTACTCCCTATATATTGAGAAAGAAGTGTATTATTATTTTATAACGTCTGACTCTAATCCCGACATATTGAGAACATAGTGTATTATTAGTAATTAACGTCTGACTGTAGTTCCTACTTATTGGGAAAGTACTTTATTTTTATTCATTAATGTCTGACTGCAGTTCCTGCATATTAAAAAAATACTGCATCATAATTTATTAGTCTAACTCAAGTTCCTACATATTAAGAAAGTAGATATTATTATTCATTAACGTCTGTCTTTTGTCCCTTCATATTGACAAAGTATTTTTATTTTTATTTATTAATGTCTCACTGTAGTCCTTACATATTGAGAAAGTACCTTATTATTGTATATTAACGTCTTACTGTAGTTCCTATATAGAGAAAAAGTAGTGTATTATTATTTATTATGGTCTGACTGTAGTCCCTATATATAGAGAAAGTACCTTATTATTATATATTACGTTTGACTGTAGTCCCTACACATAGATAAAGTACTGTATTATTATTTATTAACGCCTGACTTTAGTGCCTACACATTGAGAAAGTTCTGTGTTATAATTTATTAACGTCTGTCTGTAGTCCCTAGAGATTGAAAAGTAGTGCATTATTATATATTAGCTCTGACTGTAGTCCCTATATAAAGAGAAATCAGTGTAATGTTATTTATTAAGGTCTTACTGTAGTATCTACATATTGAGAAATTAGTTTATTTTTATTTAGTAATGTCTGATTGTAGTCCCTGCATATTGAGAAAGTAGTGTATTGTCGTTTATTAACGTCTGACTATAGTCCCTATATAAAGAGAAAGTTGTGTATTATTATTTATTAAGGTCTGATGGTAGTTCCTATATAAAAAGAAAGTACCTTATTATTATATATTACGTCTGACTGTAGTCCGTATATAAAGAGAAAGGGGTGTATTATTATTTATTAATGTCCAACTGTCCTTTTTTCATATATGTACACTAGCCTACAGTCCATAGTGTTTAACACATAAGATGAAATTTAAAAATTAACCTTTTATAGGATTTCTAACTCGGAAAGTCTAATTTTCTGGAACCAATTTTTATGTCTTGGAATAAAACCAAACTCCTCGTTTAGATCTTTTGTGTTTCGGACTCTACACGAAGGTCCAGGTCCATTTCTCGTATAGTGTCGCTGCTGAGTGGAACGATAGATTCCAATCCAACATTATTAATAATGAAAATCTGAGCTTAACCGTTTTGACATAAACTAGATCCAATATTAAAAGCTCTTCTATAATACACTTTTTAGAAATTTCGGTATAACTTAATCTTAACCTAAACAGGTAATGATGTGGATATTCACATATGGTTTACAGGAGAAACCCGAATTGAAAGTAAATATTTTTAAGTGAGATACTAACATAACCTACCTTAAATGGTGGAGTTTGTTTTCAATTTCTTCTTAAATATATATGGAAATGTGAATAAACTAAAACAAATTTTGTTATACCCTGCATTTATAAGAGGTGGAATAATAAACGAAATCCATGTTTTAGCTTCCACAGCTTATGAATATTATTGAAGTCTGAAACTAAGACCCACACTGCCTTATGCACAGTCGTTTCGACGTATGATCAGCTCCATACTAAAGGCCTGACTAGTGCAGGAAACATAACTTAGTCGAATTCTTTAGTATTACACTAATCGCGCCTCAGAACGACTCTGCATTAGGCCCACAACATTCAAAATAACGACTTGGTTGTCACTTTTTGGTAAATACCTCTTTAACCCCTGTACTACCTATCAACTAAAATACTTACCAACTTCAGTCGAAATCTCTGTTGTTATCACACTGTTTCTTTATATATTCTTATCTTATGCAAAAATATTGGTTGGCAACGATTCAACAATATATCAATATCCATTCTACACGCAAGAAATTGTTAGGCATTGTTAGATTGTAAAATTTCTTTTCCTCCAAATCTTCGAAACTTATCAAGATATGTAAGTGAAATAAAGCTGATAACAAAGAGAATATTCGTCTCTGTCAAATAGTTAAGAAACTATCACTTTTATCTTTGATCTGGACTGAGTTAATTAAGTGAATATTTTGTTTTTATTCTCCTTGATTTATTTAAAATGTCAGATCCGATTGTATTATATTCCTCCATTGATGGATTGTATTTGCCATCACCAGGGACAAATAGGATATTTTATAGTTAACTTTAAGATGTAATTGGAGAGAGAATCAGCACGAAAACAACTAATATAAGTTAATACCAGTATACCGAGGAGGTATCTTGGTAGAACAATATTTAGAGTACTAAATGCATGAAACTAATAGTGAAAAATATATAAGCAAAGTGTATACTTTGTAATCCTACGTGTGATGTTTAGGTTTAATCTGCTTTATTTATGTGAGACGCAGTCCGTAAATTTGTGTTTCTTCTCGGGTTTCTATATGATACTCTATGGACTTTTCGTGAATGTAACATGTGAAAGAAATTTCTAAATTTTTAAACGAAAACAGTAATTACGAGGGAGGACCCAAAAGAAACCGGATTTTCGTTCTAAAAACATAATTTATTACTTTTTTATAAAATTCTTTTAGTCTCCTTCAAAGTACTCTCCAAAAAATGCGATTCAATTCTCCCACTGTTTGAAGCACCTCTGGACCTCTGGAACTTTTATATCGTCCAATGCGCTTTGCGAAGTTGTTTTTGCAGCCTCTATTCCATCAGAAGATTTTCCTTTTAGATTTTGTTTAATTCTCGGAAACTGTCATCATGTTGGTCAAAACGTTTGGATCACTTTCAATCTGATTTTTCAAGTCCTGGCTTAAATTCAGACCAATGATTTGGTCCTGTGTGAGCAGGCGAGAAACAAACTTAGGAACAACATGTCTAATTTGCAACACCTCACGCTGGCACGAGCTCCAACTCACTCCTGCCTGTTTTTAAATATCATCGATCATTCAACGACGATCCTCGCTGATTTTGGGGCAGATTTGTTCGATGTTTTTGTCGTTTCAAAATGATAAACAGCGCCCAGAACGACCATAATCTTCAACACTCATCTCACCACACTTAAATCGCCCAAACCACTCAAAAAAATTGTGCATTTCATAGTCTTTCGTTCATGAAAGTCTGTTGAAGCATATCCTTCTAGAAAGCCTGTTGAAGCATTTGGTAAGTTTTCGTTTCCGATTTTCCAAATAGGAAGCAAATACACTCCTTCCTCGTTTGAATCTGTCTTAATGATTTCGCAGACGGCAAACGAGAACAGTTGAGAAAAACAATAATACGACCAAACTTTAACCTCCTGCGAGGACGTCGCTTGGCCAACTGATCTGGGAAGGTATGTACTAGACCCACTTAGCAGGAGAACACTCTACTAAGCCTAGGAACGGCAGCGCTCTTTAAATCCGGTTTCCTTTGGGTCCCCCTTCGTACATTACGAGCGTAAACTGAAAGAAAAAACCAAATAGTTTTACTTAACGATAATTTGGCAAAATATTTATGATTTGGGTCTCTAAGTCCAGGCCATCCTTTCTTGTAACTTTCTCTACAGTGATGGGTCTAATCCGGGTCCGGGGCCTTATCGCCCAGTTTTTCATAAGCAAAATAGTTAACCTATTATATTTATATTTTAAAAGTTTATAATAAAATCGTGATATACCTACTATAGTCTGGGTTCTTGCTACCTCCTGTTTATACCTTCTAGACCCGCCACTGTTCCTCTAAAGGGTCCGATCTGGGCTAAGGTTAGATACATGAAATTTGCTATTTGCACTTCTCGTTTAAAATAATTTTACACATGTTTCAACTGTCGTTATATTAAAGTAATAACGAAAGGAACAATAAAGGGTGGTTAGCTAAGATGTCCGTACGAGGTGCTTGAGTTTCGTGCGAGAGTTCCAGTTCAACGTTATTCTATATAAAAGAAAGAGAAGAAGGAGACCCCTCGTAACACCAGGAAGCATTCGCTAGTAAAAATATTAAGTTATATCATCTCATTACCAAAGTAAGTTTCTTTATCGAGCAATATGATTTCTATTCTGCTTTAAATGTTCTTTCAGAATTTGTTTTACATCAGTTTTGAAATATATGTTAACTTTTCTTGTCTCCTATTATTTCATTTAGCCTATATACGATCAGATTCAGCTCGAGAGAGAGAGAGAGAGCCTTTGCATTGTTAATAAATACACTTTCGTAAATTGAAATTCTGAGAAATATTTATCCAACGGAAACATGTTATACAAGAAATAACATAGCGGAACTATTCTTTCATTTTCAAACGATAAAAATTTTAATTTTAGCCATTATTACTTCCTTCCAAGTTTGTTTCTGCATGTCTGTTTATGATTTATTCCTCTTACCAAAGTTTCCCATTTATTCGTATTAAGCGATATAAATAGAATTATTTAAGTAAAATAGTTGAAAAAATATCTTCATCCCGCAGCATTTCTTATGCTGCCGTATACTAAAAATGAAACTAAGTTTGGTGAAATAAACTAAAGTTGTTAATTTACTCTATTAAAAGCAAAAGGCGCATTAAGGTAACCAAGATAGCTCTGACGCTTTTTGTGGAGGTCTGTATTCAATTGGCCCTCACAATGTGTGTTGAATGATAAAGGAGATAAGGCGAAGTTCAGTTGTTCGTGTGGGTATATCCAACATATTACCCGGTTGTGACAGATCAGTTACACGGCGAACTTCCGTAAAAACAGAGTGAACATGGGACTTCCACAGAGCGTCACAAGAGCGTGTATGTTGTACGAGTTGAAACTCTGGTCAAACGCCTCTGTAGCGGGGTGGAAGATATGCCAGGCGTTTGGTGAGGGTGTCGTGAATATCCGGACAGTGCACCGGTGGTTTACCAAGTTTAAACATGGTGACGAAACACTCGAATACGCACCACGTGCCGGAAGACCAACATTTGTGCTAAATAAAGATCTTCAGGCAGCAATTGAGGCGAACAGTGACCAGACGTATGAGGAAGTAAAACTACAATTGAGTATGACTTGGGAAAGTATTCGGCGGCACCTCCATCAACTTCCAACCACTACAAGTTGGGTCGATGGGTCCCACATGATTTGCCTCAAGGCCAGAAGGCAACACGACCAGACAGCTATATTTCATTGCTGTCTCGTCTGAAGAAGGAGCTATTTTTGGACAGGGTGTGGACATGTGATGAGAAAGGGGTCCTTTACTAAGCTCCACGCTTGCATCATCCTTGGTTAGCATCTCATGAACCGGTCCCAAGACAGCATAAACCAGCACTATATCAGAAGAAGGTTCTCCTTTATGATTGGCGCACTGCTCGCAATATTGTGCATCAAGAACCGTTAGCAGCTGATCAGAGAATCAATATAACTGCATCCAGTCAGCAGTTGAACGGTGTTCAAGAAAAAACTCAAAATTCTGAAGCAAGTACTTTGAATCTCAAAGAGATCCTCCTGTTACGGGAGAACGGTAGGCACTGCGTGGCTAGGATGACCAAGGACACCACCCAACGCCTTGAATGGGAAACACTGTTGCATCCGCCATACTTCCCTGACATGAAATACTCCGATTATCCTGTTCCATTCCTTACACAATCATCTTAGCGGACACCAGTTTAAAACCGTAGTAGAGCTGCAAAATGCACTTGAAACCTTCTTTGCTTTACGATCTACCAACTTCCCCGATGTTAATGGGGACTATTTCTGATCTTCCAGGATCGTCTTAGGTTGACATATCGATGTTCGAAGTTGGTGGGTGAAAAAGAGACAGCAATTTCGTGGTTACCTTTATATTAATACCTTCTACTTTTTTATCTGAACACTTTCTATTATTTTCTTGTTTTCATAGAAATTTAAAATATATATAAAAAAAATTATTCGTTGGAGTGCGAAAAGGATATGTCTTCAGCAAACTCTGTAGATTACAGAAGTTATACCTTTCTTGGCGCCACTCAATATCACGAATCAACCGCCCTTCTAATCTTAAGTTTAGCAATATAGTACAGACCTCTTTCTTCTTCAGACTTTTATTAACTTTCTTCTAATTCTAATCTTTTGTTTAGATGTAGACTTCGACGAACGAAGAATCTTGTAAAGGAAACAATCAAGCTTCCAAGTGCATGTCATTTCAGGCACATTTCTTAAAAAGTTAAATGTTGATTTTGCGTAATACGATGCTCAAGAGGAAATAAATTCAGGAACTTCCGCTTGTGTACGTCACTGTTAACAATTGTAAATAAAATAGCTAAAAATTTAGATATTTTGTTATCATATCCCTCTATTTTTTTAACACTATCTTTGATCTTTTACGGAAAGAGAGTCAGATGGCCTTGAGTGCTTAAAATCAGCATTTGGTCATTAGCCCTCTTAATTTTAAAACGGTTGAAAATAAGTCTTCTGTATTTTGTGCTTTAATTGGTTTGAAACAAGGCATTTGTCGTTCAGTTACTGTGTTTTAAACACTTCAGTTCTTTTACTGTTATATCTAACCAGATCTTAAACTTCTGTTTAGTAATGGAAGTACTGGATTTAGCTATGGCGTGGAATCGTATAACATCACGAGATCCGTATTGGGTAAGCGGTTAGCGTACGCTCCTTTGGCGTGGAAGACCCGGGTTAGATTCCCGGCGGGAGGTCATGTGGTTCGGATTCCATGGTTATCAGTAGGTCCACGTATCATATAGCCTCGCTGCTGAACGGAACGTTAGACTCAAAATCAACTCAACGTATAACATCACTATCTTCAAGAATTCAAAAATTGAAACATATGGCGCCATTCCATTTCTTAAAAGAAGAAAACAGTTGGAAACATACATACTAGAAAGAAAGTCTTGTGTAGTCATTAAGAACTCAACGTAGATATAAATAGATTACACACATGCGTAAGATTGCATTATTATTATTTATTATCATTATCATTTAAGTATTACTTTATTATTGGCATGTCACTAGCCTCCACTGACAAGCTTCCGTACTCAACGATCTTGGTCTCTTACGTACGTCTTTTCTGTTCTGATATTGTCCATTAACTGTATCATTAAATGCCCATAATCGGAATTTATTTCGGAAGGATGTATGAAAATTGTTTGCTTGGCAAGTGGATGAAATAAACCATTAGCTTCTCCCGTGTGTAAATAGAAAGAAATAAGAAAGAAATAAATTCCATTTCTGCCAAGGTAATCTTTTTTCCTTTAGAACCTTTCCGAATGTGAATGAAGATACGAAAGAGAAAACTTATTTTTTGTAACCAAACTAAAATATCAATTTTATCATTCTTAAAACAGCTTATGAAGCATCTGATTTCTGAACCTTTTTGTAATAACTAGAATCACACATTTTGTTTCTCCAAATATTCATGCTGAGAGCAGATTCTTTTCGAAGGAGCAAACTAAAAAAAGCTGGTAGTTGCTGGAATGCTAATCAAATGTTTAAATCTGCAATTATTCGAAAATAATCCCTGTATGACGTGTCAGTGTCACAAGCTCTCACACCATTCTTGCAGCGATAATCTAGTTTCACCAGGGGCATCTATATCCCTGCTCAGCAGTATAAATATGTGGATATAATTGAAAAGGTTGAAATTTTCTTGCCTATCTAAATGTACTGTAAATGTATCATGTATTGTCACTCCCGTATAATAATAAAATCAATTGCTAGTTTGAATTTAACTAATGGTATGTTGAGTGGCGTATTTAAGAGGGGCTTCCGGACGTAAGCCCCCCGAAGTCTTACTTACTATAGTAAAGCAATGAAATATCTTTCAGATTTTTCACATTTTCAGAGAATGCCCCCCCCCCCCCCGAAAGTTAGCAAAGCCTCCCCGAAACATAATCGTAAATATGTCACTGGCTATGTTCAACCACTTTTTTTATTTCCCTAATCTCCTCACCAGTGTTCTACTGGTTAGCTCGTGCGCCAATGAGGCACGGTATTTCGGGTTCAAAAAGAAATCAAGAAATACTTGTAGGATCACCACAAAACTTTGTCAGAATGTATAGGGTCTTAAGTTAGGAATGAATTTCGTTGGTGGAGATAATATCGGGAATGGCAGTAATAACACTACAGAAAGAAATGTGTGAATGAAGAGGGTCTTAAGTTAGGAATGAATTTCTTTGGTGAAGATAATATCTGGAATGGCAGTAATATCAGTACAGAAAGAAATGTCAGAATGTAAAGAGTCAAGTTAGGAATGAATTTCATTGGTGGAGATAATATCAGGAATGGCAGTAATAACACTACAGAAAGAAATGTGTGAATGAAGAGGGTCTTAAGTTAGGAATGAATTTCTTTGGTGGAGATAATATCGGGAATGGCAGTAATAACACTACAGAAAGAAATGTGTGAATGTAGAGGGTCTTAAGTTAGGAATGAATTTCTTTGGTGAAGATAATATCTGGAATGGCAGTAATATCAGTACAGAAAGAAATGTCAGAATGTAAAGAGTCAAGTTAGGAATGAATTTCATTGGTGGAGATAATATCGGGAATTGCAGTAATAACACTACAGAAAGAAATGTGTGAATGAAGAGGGTCTTAAGTTAGGAATGAATTTCTTTGGTGAAGATAATATCTTGAATGGCAGTAATATCAGTACAGAAAGAAATGTCAGAATGTAAAGAGTCAAGTTAGGAATGAATTTCATTGGTGGAGATAATATCGGGAATGGCAGTAATAACACTACAGAAAGAAATGTGTGAATGAAGAGGGTCTTAAGTTAGGAATGAATTTCTTTGGTGAAGATAATATCGGGAATGGCTGTAATAACACTACAGAAAGAAATGTGTGAATGTAGAGGGTCTTAAGTTAGGAATGAATTTCTTTGGTGAAGATAATATCGGGAATGGCAGTAATAACACTACAGAAAGAAATGTGTGAATGTAGAGGGTCTTAAGTTAGGAATGAATTTCTTTGGTGAAGATAATATCTTGAATGGCAGTAATATCAGTACAGAAAGAAATGTCAGAATGTAAAGAGTCAAGTTAGGAATGAATTTCATTGGTGGAGATAATATCGGGAATGGCAGTAATAACACTACAGAAAGAAATGTGTGAATGAAGAGGGTCTTAAGTTAGGAATGAATTTCTTTGGTGAAGATAATATCGGGAATGGCTGTAATAACACTACAGAAAGAAATGTGTGAATGTAGAGGGTCTTAAGTTAGGAATGAATTTTTTTGGTGAAGATAATATCGGGAATGGCAGTAATAACACTACAGAAAGAAATGTGTGAATGTAGAGGGTCTTAAGTTAGGAATGAATTTCTTTGGTGAAGATAATATCTTGAATGTAAAGAGTCAAGTTAGGAATGAATTTCATTGGTGGAGATAATATCGGGAATGGCAGTAATAACACTACAGAAAGAAATGTGTGAATGAAGAGGGTCTTAAGTTAGGAATGAATTTCTTTGGTGAAGATAATATCGGGAATGGCAGTAATAACACTACAGAAAGAAATGTGTGAATGAAGAGGGTCTTAAGATAGGAATGAATTTCTTTGGTGAAGATAATATCGGGAATGGCAGTAATAACACTACAGAAAGAAACGTGTGAATGTAGAGGGTCTTAAGTTAGGAATGAATTTCTTTGGTGAAGATAATATCTTGAATGGCAGTAATATCAGTACAGAAAGAAATGTCAGAATGTAAAGAGTCAAGTTAGGAATGAACTTCAATGGTGGAGATAATATCGGGAATATCAGTAATAACACTACAGAAAGAAATGTGTGAATGTAGATGGTCTTAAGTTAGGAATGAATTTCTTTGGTGAAGATAATATCGGGAATGGCAGTAATAACACTACAGAAAGAAATGTGTGAATGAAGAGGGTCTTAAGTTAGGAATGAATTTCATTGGTGGAGATAATATCGGGATGGCAGTAATAACACTACAGAAAGAAATGTGTGAATGAAGAGGGTCTTAAGTTAGGAATGAATTTCTTTGGTGAAAATAATATCTTAAATGGCAGTAATAACACTACAGAAAGAAATGTGTGAATGTAGAGGGTCTTAAGTTAGGAATGAATTTCTTTGGTGAAGATAATATCGGGAATGGCAGTAATAACACTACAGAAAGAAATGTGTGAATGAAGAGGGTCTTAAGTTAGGAATGAATTTCATTGGTGGAGATAATATCGGGATGGCAGTAATAACACTACAGAAAGAAATGTGTGAATGAAGAGGGTCTTAAGTTAGGAATGAATTTCTTTGGTGAAAATAATATCTTAAATGGCAGTAATATCAGTACAGAAAGAAATGTCAGAATGTAAAGAGTCAAGTTAGGAATGAATTTCAATGGTGGAGATAATATCGGGAATGGCAGTAATAACACTACAGAAAGAAATGTGTGAATGTAGAGGGTCTTAAGTTAGGAATGAATTTCTTTGGTGAAGATAATATCTTGAATGGAAGTAACATCAGTACAGAAAGAAATGTCAGAATGTAAAGAGTCAAGCTAGGAATGAATTTCATTGGTGGAGATAATATCGGGAATGGCAGTAATAACACTACAGAAAGAAATGTGTGAATGTAGAGGGTCTTAAGTTAGGAATGAATTTCTTTGGTGAAGATAATATCGGGAATGGCAGTAATAACACTACAGAAAGAAATGTGTGAATGTAGAGGGTCTTAAGTTAGGAATGAATTTCTTTGGTGAAGATAATATCGGGAATGGCAGTAATAACACTACAGAAAGAAATGTGTGAATGTAGAGGGTCTTAAGTTAGGAATGAATTTCTTTGGTGAAGATAATATCTTGAATGGCAGTAATATCAGTACAGAAAGAAATGTCAGAATGTAAAGAGTCAAGTTAGGAATGAATTTCATTGGTGGAGATAATATCGGGAATGGCAGTAATAACACTACAGAAAGAAATGTGTGAATGAAGAGGGTCTTAAGTTAGGAATGAATTTCTTTGGTGAAGATAATATCGGGAATGGCAGTAATAACACCACAGAAAGAAATGTGTGAATGTAGAGGGTCTTAAGTTAGGAATGAATTTCTTTGGTGAAGATAATATCTTGAATGGCAGTAATATCGGTACAGAAAGAAATGTCAGAATGTAAAGAGTCAAGTTAGGAATGAATTTCATTCGTGGAGATAATATCGGAATGGCAGTAATAACACTACAGAAAGAAATGTGTGAATGAAGAGGGTCTTAAGTTAGGAATGAATTTTTTTGGTGAAGATAATATCTTGAATGGCAGTAATATCAGTACAGAAAGAAATGTCAGAATGTAAAGAGTCAAGTTAGGAATGAATTTCATTGGTGGAGATAATATCGGGAATGGCAGTAATAACACTACAGAAAGAAATGTGTGAATGTAGAGGGTCTTAAGTTAGGAATGAATTTCTTTGGTGAAGATAATATCTTGAATGGCAGTAATAACACTACAGAAAGAAATGTCAGAATGTAAAGAGTCAAGTTAGGAATGAATTTCATTGGTGGAGATAATATCGGGATGGCAGTAATAACACTACAGAAAGAAATGTGTGAATGAAGAGGGTCTTAAGTTAGGAATGAATTTCGTTGGTGGAGATAATATCGGGAATGGCAGCAATAACACTACAGAAAGAAATGTGTGAATGAAGAGGGTCTTAAGTTAGGAATGAATTTCTTTGGTGAAGATAATTTCTTGAATGGCAGTAATATCAGTACAGAAAGAAATGTCAGAATGTAAAGAGTCAAGTTAGGAATGAATTTCAATGGTGGAGATAATATCGGGAATGGCAGTAATAACACTACAGAAAGAAATGTGTGAATATAGAGGGTCTTAAGTTAGGAATGAATTTCTTTGGTGAAGATAATATCTTGAATGGCAGTAATATCAGTACAGAAAGAAATGTCAGAATGTAGAGGGTCTTAAGTTAGGAATGAATTTCGTTGGTGGAGATAATATCGGGAATGGCAGTTATAACCGCTACCAGGTTATAGAAGGATTTTTTGTGGACACTCTGTATATTTCGTAAAGACTGTGATTATTATTTTCGATTTATACTTTATTCTGCAACGCACATAAGTTCTTTCTTTGGTGGGAATTGCTTCTTTCCCACACAATTGGACAAAGTAGTCTTTCATCGTTTTTTCATATATATATTTAAAACATTGCTTTTGCTGAGAACATTTCAGTTAGTGACTAACCATTTCAGTGTTTCTCCCTGACTTATTATATGCACAGTATTTATTCTGGAGTTATTTGGAACTGAATTAAGTGCTTTCGTTAATCGCTTATGGAAACATTACAATAGATTGGAGAAATACGGGCTGACCAGATGTCCCAGTAGCCAAAGTGGCACCAGCCTCACAGTTTACGTAGTTCGTTATCTGTACTTTCTCACGCCAAAGTTATTGCAGTGTCTAGTGCATTATGGGCAGTTGACTAAAATTAACAGAAATTGTTTTCCATATTCTGTTTGTATGTGTATACAGGTGAGTTAACTGAGTGATTTTTGAAATGAACTGCCAACACTTTTCCGTTGACCATTGCAACCCATAGCTTGAGCTTGGATGCTCGAGGAGTTTGACTCCAGGTCTGGAAGATGCAACCACGCATCTCGCGTTGAACTTCAAACATAAGTTTTGTTAAGGCGCACAAGCTATTTAGCCGGTGAAGGAAGATTTCTTACGGCTAGCCCCAATCAGTGAAATCTCAGGTCCTCAGACCTTGTGCGTTTAAAATGTTACATACGCGCCCTCCAATATCTGTATTCCATTGTGGAGATCTTCTTTTGTGTGTTTGCTGAAGATTCATCTTTACGCTGCAGGACTGTTCAGCGTAACAACTGGATTCATCGTGGGACGATCCAGACAACTTTTCCCCAGTGCGAATCCCCCAAGTGTGTTAATGGTGTGAGCAAAGTATTTATAGTGATATCTGAATTATAATCATATATATATAAAGGGCTATATTTCCAGAAAAGGGCAAAGCGTAATTTCAGCGGCAAAATTTATTAGTGTCCAGTGTTGTATTCATTTCTCTTCGTTATTTTTTTTTCAAAATAGTGTTCTAATAAATAAGTATAGTGTCAATTAATCAAGTGTGTTTTCGTTGTTTGCATGAGCAATGTTTGTGTGCGTTATGGTCTGGATGACCGTCTGATCGTCCGTGAGGTTTCCGAGACGAGACACCCGAACCTCTCGGCGCCTAATGCTCATCTCATTATTGAGACCGACGAGCTTTTTGGGAAACAGTTTGTAACCTTTCTTGGAGAGGTCTTCGTCGTTCTGTCCAGGTAAGTTAAAGTATCAGGAGTATACTTATTGGTAATACCACGAGCCGAGGACAGCGAAGAGAACTATAGTTGGTTACAAATAAATGTTCGCCCGAACAGAGACTTGACACCCAGACCTCTAGATGGTTACAGATAAATGGACGCCCGAACAGCGACTTGAACTCCAGCCGGTTACAAATAAATAGCTGCCCGAACATGGACCACGAACTTGAGGTCGGTTATAAATAAATGACGCCCGAACTACCGACCCGAATCGAGACCGTTGGTGCTCGAATATACATATAAGATTAATATTTTAATATATCATTTCTCTTTCAGCTTAGTACCAGTAATCTGAAAAAAAAAATCTCTTTCAGGTGATTTTAATATGTTTTGGTGATAATATATTTTATTCTAATCATACGTTTTAAATTTTACTTTTGTCCATAATGGAACATCAGGAAGTAGATATTATAACTAGAATAAGTTCACTTCTCGAAGAATCGATGAGAGACAATAAAAAGAATTTTGCTCAATTTAAAGAGAATTTTGATAGATTAGAACAAAAACTAGATAAAAATAATGAAAAAATTGAGAGATACATAAAGGAAAGTAAAGTTGATTTTAAAGAGAGCTGTGTTGAGTTTAAAGAGAATTGTGCTCGCTTGAAAGAGAATCTCGTTGAGTCAAAGAGTGGATTAGGTCAAAAGATAGACGCTTTACGGGACGTGTTTCGTGAAAATAGTCAGCAAACTGAAAATGCTGAAAACAAAACACCGGAATGCGAACCCCAGTTACAGTTAGATATTCCCGGTGTAAACAAAACATTGGAATTGGAACCTGAGCTAGACACTAACACTCCTAATGAATAGGAAACGCAGACATCTGAACTCCAACCAGATACAGGTAGTCTAAACCAACCTTGTAACAAATCTGATAATGATTTTATCTATTCAGAATCTAGTGACGTCGCTTGTAGTAGAAGTAGTGAAATCCACGAACATATGATTGTAGACGACAGAGGTCGTAAGCGTACAAGAATAACTACCACTAACCACAGAGTGAAAAAGCGCAAACGAAGTTACAGTTATTGCAATAAGCAAAGATACCAAGATCAGATCGTAAACAATACGAAATTTAAAGGGAATCAGAACCAAGACCGCACTCGAAAAGGCAGTAACAGAAACAGAAGGAGTCGTAAATCACGGGCACGTAACCTGAGTTATCACAAACTAGACAGGAAACGCAACTTGAGTGAGAACATTAAGAGTATTTTTGTACGTAGAAGTAATCACTGTAGAAATAGACGAACAAACCGTAATTATCAAAGCAGAAACAGTAATCATAGAAAAAAAAAAGTAACCAAGAATTTGTGTGTTGATACAAATTTTTCTCCTAGAAGAGCGACGCATTTCTAAGCGATAAACATGTATTCATTTTCTTCCTTTTTGCTTTTAGTTTTTGATAGAACACCTGGACACGAAAAGAGAACTACGCATTGTTTTTAAAACTCCTTTTTGCTTCCAGCTTTTAACTGTTCGGCAAAGAGCAGATAACACGTTTTTCTTTCTTTTTCTTGTTTCGATAAGGCAGTCGCCAGACTGTAGAACCACTTGTGTTTATGGTTACGCATAACGGGTGATATACAGCTGATTAATTCTTTTCTTTTTTCTGTCTTTGCTCCGTGTAGCACTTCATACCTCAGTCAGCTGTGCATTTGTGTTGCAAACCTTATCACTGACTTACTATTAGTTTAATGTCATTAATTTTTTCTTGTTTTCATTTCAGATGTTTGAATTTAGATCTTTTAGTAAATAATTAACGTATCACATACGTAGGGAGATTGCATTTATCCAAAAGCAATTTGAACTAGTGGCGCAGTTCCGTATTCCTAGCTAGTGGGAAGATGTTTTGGCGTTATAATATATATTTTTATTGTATTTTAAATTTTAAATCCCTTTTTAGGATCCTTTCCCACTTTCGAAATTCTTAAATATGTTATTACGTGTTATTTACAATTCATGTTTGGTTTTCTTTTTAGAATTTTTTCCAAAAATATCGAGATGCGCAGGATCAGAATATTTTAGTTGTTACTAATATATATGTATATAGTTCTATGTTTATAATTAAAATTTAGTATGTAATCACATACGTAGGGGAATTGCATTTTAAAAGCAATTTGAAATCTTGGCGCGATTTCCGTATCCCCAGCCAGTGGGAAGATATTTTGGCGTTATAATATATATTTTTATTGTGTTTTAAAATTTAAAAAAAAAATCTTTTAGGATCCCTTCCCACTTTCGAAATTCTTAAATATGTTATTACATGTTATTTAGAATTAATGTTTGATTTTCTTTTAGAAAAAAAAATGTATCGAGATGCCCAGGATAAGAAAATTTTTAGTTGTTAGTTACGTATATATTTCTGTATTTGTAAATGAAACTTAGTACGTAATCTCATGCGTAGAATATGAAACTTTACACTTATAATCAATGTTAAATTTCCTTTTAGTGTTAATCTTAGATTTTCTACTTTCAGTAATCCATAATTAAGTATGTGTATTTTTAGGTTAAATATTTTTTCATTATATGTTATTGTCTAGTAATATCCCAGTGAATATTTTAATGTTTATGAATCGTAAGTATATTGTGTACTTGTATGCTAATATGTTATAATGTTTAGTTTTACATTAATTTTGAGAAAGTTATATTTTAGTCACAGTATGTCCCAAAACTATTTGGAATTTATTAGTAAAATTGTTTTGTTATGGAGGATTTCAGAAATCAACATGGCCAAAGGTTTTGAAATACAGACCTTTAGGTTTCAGCCATAACAAACAGTATGGAGGATTTCCTTCAGAAATCAACATGGCCAAAGGTTTTGGAATATAAATCTTTAGGTTTCAGCCATACTGCCAATGACGGATGATTTTTTAAAAAAATCGACATGGCCCATTATTTATGAGGTTTCAGCCGTCTCAGAAATATTGATATAGATCCCGAAAAATAAACTTATTTTCTTTCCAACAGCATGAAGCCATAATGTTTTATGAAAATGACTTTGTCAATTATTTTATATGCTCGACGACTTTCAATTTTAATGTGTTAATAAGACCATTTTGAACATTTGTAGCGAAGATGCCTAAGAAAGTTTAACTGTCGTGAAATTACATAACCGTTTTGTAGGGAATTTAATCTTGATGTTTTAGATTGACCAGAAAGTTGTAATGTCGTTGAATATATTTTTGTTTGTATCCCATGTTTTTCTTTTCACAGGTCTCATGTATTTTGTCTTTCAGAGACATATTTTACGATGCTACGAGAGCATTTGTATTTTGTGTGTTTACACATCTTTCCTAGGTGGAAGACAACGTTATGTTCCAGGGAACATACGTGTATTTTACTGAATATAAATGTTTATATTTCAGTTATCTATAGAAACATTTTGTAAGTGCCTATGGTCGCAGGCCTTTCCACGTTTCTAGTTTTTTTTTTTTTTTTTTTTGCCTCGCAGGTGTCGATGGCATATTGTGTGTAAGTACGTGTAGTATTACACATTTTTCCCACCTATGCTTTTGGTCAATTCATGGTGTAATGACCATTTATTTTCAGGAATGTTTGGACTAGTGAGTCAACTTCTTTGATTCAGACCTTTGAAAAACTTGGATCAATATTGAATAGTTTTCAACACTTTATTAATAAATTCTTTGCAGATAATACCCATCTATTTTGGTAACCCTACAATGTTTTCGTTTATGGAAGTGAACAACAACCATTATTTTAGGCTTAAGCTAATAATAACTTTGTTTCAGAATAAAATCATTTGTTGTATTGAGCATTATCGAACTAAAGTCTCGACGAGCAGATGGCATTTGATCTTATGGCGTGCCAAATTTTCTTCATACATGTCAACGAAATCACGATCTTTTTCTTGATATGCAGAATCATGCTTATTTCTTGGAATTATTATAAACGTCAATTTTGACACTTAAGTTTATTTTTTTTTATTTTGAAAAACGATTTTTCGTTCTTTTCTGCCAAACAACACGAGGCACAGTTTAAAAAAAAAAAGGACATACAGGTGAAAATCTTATTTTGTTTACATATTGTCAGTTTATCATGTGTTTACATTTTCATTCAATTTACTATTCAATGATTTTCATATTTTTCTAATATATTAGAGTGATATCGAAACTTTAACAATAATTTTAATATTTTAGTACCTTTAACATGTTTTGCTATTTGCTTATTCATTCACATTTTGATATTTTAAATACAGATATCAGTATATTTACTAATTTTTATTGAGATATTTGATAATTCTTCAAGTCGATGTTTTCATGAATAGTTATTGTGTGTGTATATTTATTTCATATTGCACAAAAATATAGTGATCGAAACGGAACACTTAAAACATTTTACGAAAAGTATTTATCTGTTTTTTTTAAAAAAAAAACATTTAAATAGCCCTATAACGTATTTACTTCATATTATATCAAATAAAGTGATCGAAACGGAACACTTAAACATTTTACGAAAAGTATTTGTGTGTTAAAAAAAAAATATATATATATATATATTACTGTTTAAAAAAAAGTAAGAATTTTAATAGCCCTATAAACGCTTTCTGCGAACGTAAAAAAAAAGTTATCATACAGGTGTTGTAACTGTACTTCGTTTCTCACACCAGTGTTAAAAAAAAAAACATCTCCCCTTCTCCCCTCATCAACTCATCGTTGGAGAACCATGGAGGATATTCAACACATGGTTTCAACATGTGAAGAAACGGAAGATAAGGAAACCCAACTGCACCAATTGTTCAAGAGGATCTTATTACTTCATGGAACATTTGGATTGGACATTGCTCATGCAGGAACCTCATCATGTTGTAGTGAGTGGACAACTTATTTAACTATTTTAAATAGCCCTTTTTCAGGTGAAAAACCATTCATCGTTTATACATGTAAGTCTCACACCATATCACAGTGTTGCCAACTAACTAATTTTAAATTTTCAGGTGAAAAACCTAATTTTATTCATACTTCGTCATACGACCAAGGGTTCTCAACCTGTCTACGTGTGCACTTGACAGGTCGTTCCACTTTCGGACACCATATATAACCGCTACCAGGTTATAGAAGGATTTTTTGTGGACACTCTGTATATTTCGTAAAGACTGTGATTATTATTTTCGATTTATACTTTATTCTGCAACGCACATAAGTTCTTTCTTTGGTGGGAATTGCTTCTTTCCCACACAATTGGACAAAGTAGTCTTTCATCGTTTTTTCATATATATATTTAAAACATTGCTTTTGCTGAGAACATTTCAGTTAGTGACTAACCATTTCAGTGTTTCTCCCTGACTTATTATATGCACAGTATTTATTCTGCAGTTATTTGGAACTGAATTAAGTGCTTTCGATAATCGCTTATGGAAACATTACAATAGATTGGAGAAATACGGGCTGACCAGATGTCCCAGTAGCCAAAGTGGCACCAGCCTCACAGTTTTCGTAGTTCGTTATCTGTACTTTCTCACGCCAAAGTTATCGCAGTGTCTAGTGCATTATGGGCAGTTGACTAAAATTAACAGAAATTGTTTTCCATATTCTGTTTGTATGTGTATACAGGTGAGTTAACTGAGTGATTTTTGAAATGAACTGCCAACACTTTTCCGTTGACCATTGCAACCCATAGCTTGAGCTTGGATGCTCGAGGAGTTTGACTCCAGGTCTGGAAGATGCAACCACGCATCTCGCGTTGAACTTCAAACATAAGTTGTGTTAAGGGGCACAAGCTATTTAGCCGGTGAAGGATGATTTCTTACGGCTAGCCCCAATCAGTGAAATCCCAGGTCCTCAGACCTTGTGCGTTTAAAATGTTACATACGCGCCCTCCAATATCTGTATTCCATTGTGGAGATCTTCTTTTGTGTGTTTGCTGAAGATTCACCTTTACGCTGCAGGACTGTTCAGCGTAACAACTGGATTCATCGTGGGACGATCCAGACAACTTTTCCCCAGTGCGAATCCCCCAAGTGTGTTAATGGTGTGAGCAAAGTATTTATAGTGATATCTGAATTATAATCATATATATATAAAGGGCTATATTTCCAGAAAAGGGCAAAGCGTAATTTCAGCGGCAAAATTTATTAGTGTCCAGTGTTGTATTCATTTCTCTTCGTTATTTTTTTTCAAAATAGTGTTCTAATAAATAAGTATAGTGTCAATTAATCAAGTGTGTTTTCGTTGTTTGCATGAGTAATGTTTGTGTGCGTTATGGTCTGGATGACCGTCTGATCGTCCGTGAGGTTTCCGAGACAAGACACACGAACCTCTCGGCGCCTAATGCTCATCTCATTATTGAGACCGACGAGCTTTTTGGGAAACAGTTTGTAACCTTTCTTGGAGAGGTCTTCGTCGTCCTGTCCAGGTAAGTTAAAGTATCAGGAGTATACTTATTGGTAATACCACGAGCCGAGGACAGCGAAGAGAACTATAGTTGGTTACAAATAAATGTTCGCCCGAACAGAGACTTGACACCCAGACCTCTAGATGGTTACAGATAAATGGACGCCCGAACAGCGACTTGAACTCCAGCCGGTTACACAGTAATACGAGTATCACTATAGAAAGAAATGTCAGAATGTAGAGGGTCTTAAGTTAGGAATGAATTTCGTTGGTGGAGATAATATCGGGAATGGCAGTAATACGAGTATCACTACAGAAAGAAATGTCAGAATGTAGAGGGTCTTAAGTTAGGAATGAATTTCGTTGGTGGAGATAATATCGGGAATGGCAGTAATATCACCAGAGAAAGAAATGTCAGAATGTAGAGGGTCTTAAGTTAGGAATGAATTTCGTTGGTGCAGGTAATATGGGGAATGGCAGTAATATCACCAGAGAAAGAAATGTCAGAATGTAGAGGGTCTTAAGTAAGGAATGAATTTCGTTGGTGGAGATAATATCGGGAATGGCAGTAATACGAGTATCACTACAGAAAGAAATGTCAGAATGTAGAGGGTCTTAAGTTAGGAATGAATTTCGTTGGTGGAGATAATATCGGGAATGGCAGTAATATCACCACAGAAAGAAATGTCAGAATGTAGAGGGTCTTAAGTTAGGAATGAATTTCGTGGGTGGAGATAATATCGGGAATGGCAGTAATATCACCACAGAAAGAAATGTCAGAATGTAGAGGGTCTTAAGTTTAGAATGAATTTCGTTAGTGGAGATAATATCTGGAATAGCAGTAATATCAGTACAGAAAGAAATGTCAGAATGTAGAGGGTCTTAAGTTAGGAATGAATTTCGTTGGTGGAGATAATATCGGGAATGGCAGTAATATCACCACAGAAAGAAATGTCAGAATGTAGAGGGTCTTAAGTTAGGAATGAATTTCGTGGGTGGAGATAATATCGGGAATGGCAGTAATATCACCACAGAAAGAAATGTCAGAATGTAGAGGGTCTTAAGTTTAGAATGAATTTCGTTAGTGGAGATAATATCTGGAATAGCAGTAATATCAGTACAGAAAGAAATGTCAGAATGTAGAGGGTCTTAAGTTAGGAATGAATTTCGTTGGTGCAGGTAATATGGGGAATGGCGGTAATATCACTACAGAAAAAAAATGTATCAAATAACGGAAGTGGTATTCTACAATCAACTAAAAGTCCTCGCAATTCCCTTTAAGTCAATATATAACCCAATACTAAAACCGGAAGTTTTCGAAATCCTCTACAACTTTCAATTTTTATATACATAGAGCACAAGCGGTAACAGATAGCGAGAACCGTTTTATAAAGAAACAATGTAACATTATCAGAAATGATGCCACTTATACTCGTACACATTTACTAAAGGTTCTTAATGGTAGTTACACACATATAACAGATCAAAGTAAGACATATGCGCTTTTCATTTATTTGTGGAAGTACCTGTCGTTTGTTACGGTCTTATGCTATGAGTCATGCCAGGGCGATCTTCATAAAATATAAAATATATCGTTTTTCTTTTTTGGAAGAAAATAGCCACCAAGCAAACCAAGGTCCTGTAGGTCTGCATAAGAACATTCAGTCCGACAAAATGTTGTTGAGAAAAATAATTGTCTGGGAATGCGCTTCAGGAAAGTATCCTCCTAGACAGCATTTGCTATCAAATGTTCAGAAGAGATATGCGTTCAAATTTATCCGCATATCCTAACATTGGTTTCAGGATATATGTTATAAATGCCGTTGAGTAACTCCTAAAACAGACTAAGAAATCAATTACTTTAACTGAACAATTTTTGTTCACGTGGTTTCGGGTCTTTTCCCAGTGGTATAGCACAGATAATTATTAGACTTCCAAAATTAAATTCCTCGCCTATTAGACTTTCGAACTATGTTATGCATAAAAGTCGGAAGTCTTACAGAAGTGATTGTGCATCGTCCGTCTATCGACAAGTATCAGAGCAGAAACGGTAAGAAATATTGTTATATGGATTTCTGCAATCGATTGAACGTCCCAAGAATAAGATTCCATCTCCTTTGTTAAATCTCTATTTCAAACAGAAGTGGTTCTAATGACTTATTTCCGATGTCAACGTTTATCGTCATAGAATGAAAATGATAACTGATAGTGGGAGGATTTTTTTCAATCGATAAAGAATCTCAAGGCAAAATACCATAACTATAACAACACTGAACTAAAGTCGGATCTGGTTCCAATTTAATATTTCTTTCGGTTTCAATCCTGAATTCCGTAGAAAACAAATGTTAAGCGATACTGAGATGCTGTTGCTTAAAACCAATTCAGCTTCAAAATAACATGTTCTATCTCCTCCATTAAAAATCTGTTTAATCCAGAAATGGTTCCAACTAACGATCCCTGGTTCCCAACTTTTATCGCAATAGAACAAAAATGGTAAGTCATAACGAGTAATGGGTTATTGATCTGGATTAAGCATCGGAGGAACAGACCCTATTTATTGATTTTATTAATATTCTGCAAGTAGAAGTAATAGATGTACTATTTTTAATATTGAATTCCCATAGTTTAGAATTCTCGTATACACTGTTAAAAATATTTTCTTAAATCTGAGAAACAGTTTCTTATATGCACGTCCAGAGTGTCTTTTCTTAGAAACAAGAGTATGAAACTCTCATTAATGAGAAACAAACTAAAGTAGATGAAGTTGTATCAAGCAAAACGGGAAAGTACATTGTTAGTTTCCTTTGAATAATAATTGCCAAAACTCATTTCTAAGAAAATATTGTCTCGGTGCACAGATAAGAAACGGTTTCTCAAATTTAAGAAATTATTTTAACACTAGTTTCACATTGTGAATAGATAGACAGTTCTTCTTCTTTATTATTATTATTATTATTATTATTATTATTATTATTATTATTATTATTATTATTAGAAAAAAGTAGCTGTAATGAGGTAATATAATGAAAATTATGGTTACAATGCATAACAAATCTGAGTAATTATTGATATAGAACGGTCTAAAATTATTCAAGACTTATGTTCCCTAACGATTTAGCATCCTCCAACTTCTGTAGCTGGTTGAATGCCTGAATGCAATTGTTCCGTCATTTTTAAATCAGCCGAGACTTTGGTTGGGTCTAGTATCACACTCCACTCCCTGGATGAGTAGCGAAGTTAAGTACAGGCTTTCATTTTTGTCTTTGATGGTTTAGAGTTTAGCATCCCCCTTAGCAGTGAATCTATATCAGACGTGGATCTAGAACTTCACTTGGAGTCCAAACCACATAAGCCCAGACCAAGCATGCAGTTTTACTCCAGAACGTAAGATGTCATTCGAAAAAATTGGACTTTCCCCACGAAGAATTCCATAAAACATTATTTTCTAAATTTAGTAGCGATGTGTTAAGCAGTACGGATTCTAGACGAGTGTACATAAATGGAGAAGAATTGACAACCAAATGTCAATAATTATATCCTAATAATAAACTACTTTTTGAATATGTAGAGGCTTTAAAACATGTAACTCCATTGATATTTCGAACTCGATCTTTTCCTGATGACCCTACATTCTCTTTCTTATCGTCTCTCGAAAGAAAAAGAACTGAATAGATTTAGAATTTAGATTTATGGGCTTTCGGCATCTATGGTCATTTAGCCCTTCACGTATGACTGATGAAGTCCCTCGCCAAGCACACTATCCTGGGAAAAGGGAAGGAAGAAACACCCCTGGGACTTATATGTTACGTTCCAAACTGGCATTTGAGAGGTATGAATCAGGAAAACGCAGGAAAACCTCATTCAGAGTGGGTGGCCTAGAAAATCTTTTTACACTTTTTTCCACTGAGTGCCGCTACCGAGAAACGAACTCTTGGCCGCTCGCACCGAAAGCGAGAGCGTTTGAAAATGAGAATGGAATATAAGACAATGTAAGCTAGAAGACATCTCAAAAATGTTTTATTTTCCGTTGACCACGTTTGCTTATATACAAATGTAGCAAAGTATAAAACTATTAGACCGGAAGAAAATTATAACAAGCAAACTGTGATAGAATTTGAGTGTGATAAGGTGATAGGGAGTGTTTTGGCGAATGAGAGTAAATAAGGGAGTTAAGTGTGGGTCAGTGTGAATGAGGGTATCAATAATATTTGATGAAGACAGTGTTGGGAGGTTCATGGTAAATCATTTTCAAGTTTCAGTATTTCATTTTGAAATCGATTTTCAGATAATATAAGAAAATTAATAATTTGCTTTCAAAATTTAAAGTCATCGAAGTTGTACCGCTACATTATGTACAAAATTGTGACTATATCAGAAGCATGGAATTATGGCTTATGAACATGAACTTTTAATAGGATATTTGAAACAGAAATATGTCAACCGAATGGAGAATTAGCTACAATGTACCGCTTAAGAATGTGGCAACTGAAGTTGAACAAAACTTACGAGTCATCCAATGAAGTTCTGGGAGGGAATGATAGAACGAATATTGAGAGAAGAGACTCAGATTATAAAAAAGCAATTTTGTTTCTTGCCAGGGCGATCGACAACGGATGCAATATTTGCACTTAGGATGCTAATGGAAAAGTACAGACAATACCAGAATATCCTTTATATGGTTTTCATCTCTAGAGAAAGCGTATGACAGAGTGCACACCATCATACACCGCGATTTGAGATTGATAAAGCAAGAGAAGGCGTGTCTTCATAAGTTCTTGCTAAGAAATGTCCACGAATATCTTACCAACTGATGAAAACTGTATGAACGATGTCTGACCGGTGGAAAGAAGAAGTTTATTGTAAACACTGGACGAAGGGTATGATTATCTGCATGACTGTAGAAGAGGAGAGGAAAACAAGAGGAGATGCGTTTTCAAGAATATGATGTCAGGATCCAAGATTGCCGAAAAGAGGTTATCAAGTATTTTATCGCGTGATTTATGTAATGGTAAAAGTGAAGCCTGCGAGGATTTTTGATCTGTGGTCTGCGTCCTAGTATAGGATGTAAGAAAGCAATTTTATTTATATTCACTTTTAATTAAGGTTGAAGACAAGTAATTTCAGGTTGTTTAACATTTAGACGTACATAAACCTTACATTGGCATGTTCCTTCTACAAAATTTCATTATACGTAGCTAACGTTATTTGAATTCTGCTAAATCAGTAACAAGAATCAATATATTAATAATTTCTTCTGACCAATAGAGTCAATGGACAGATTACTGATTACTAGTAATCATTCTAATAAACCCGGTCTTTCAGTTCAATACATCATCACCATCATCATCCATCATTATTGTCAGTAGTTTTGAAATAAAATATTTTAAAAAAATACAAACTCTTTATCATTCATTTATATTGTATGCAGTGGCGTATTTAGGGGGGTGGCTTCCGGGCTTAAGCCCCCAACCCGGAATCTTACTTAGTATAGTAAAGTAAATGAAATATCTTGCAGAATTTTCACATTTCCAGGCAAAGGCTCCCCCGAAAGTTAGCATAGCCCCTCCCGAAACAAAATCGTAAATACGCCACTGATTGTATGAATTAGAACGTTTTCTGATGCGCTGTATATGAATATTCAAACTGTGTAATTTCACATAGTGACAATTTGGGACTTGGATGGCGTACCATTATATTGACCCTGAAGCATATTAAGTAGATCCCTTCTGCTGTTAGGGTAATACATTAGTGCGTAAAAAGCAAACTTTTATAAATATTTTTATAAACATATTTTAATTAATAACATTCTTCCATTTTGTTTTGTCCATAAATTATGTTAAGTATTGACGGCTATTAACTCAATAATCGTAACAATGGTTAAAATACAAGTATAAAGCGAAACAGCTTACTATCCTTTAAACAAAATTCTTATATTCACTACGAGTTAACGGTCATTCAAAATAAGATTTAGGTCAACCAACCCGTTTAGAAGAGGAATAAAAAAAGCGAAAACAAAGAACGTAGATTGTTTTACCTGACTCTCTCTTCGATACAATAATATACACCTTAGCTCATACTGTAATATTAAATATGTAGCTCCCTCGGTAATTGCAGGTATCAGTGGATATTTATCGTTCCCATCTTTTACAAAATTTGCATAACGCAACGGAACGCAACGCAACAGAAAGCGAAAATCCAATATAACTACTATTATCAACGACAACAACAAAAATCTTGCGTTGCTTTGTTACAACCGTTAAGCAATAGGACAAAATAAGCACTCCCCCCACAAAAAAAAAGTTTTATGTTATAATGTCTTCCACAGACGTGGTTTCTATTCCCATTAAGAAGTGGTGTGGCACGGATTGCAGGTAGCCCTTGTGTGGCATAGCCTTCGTACTAAAAGGGACGAGGATTTCCAACCCAACTAGAAATATCATTTAATTAACAATCCCCTCCGCCTTCCGTGACACTACAGTGTGGACTACTTGTCTCCCTTGCTCTGTTACACACACTTCTTGTAACATCCTTGTTATAGAACAGTCGTTCTCAAAGTGGGGTACGCGAACCTCTGGGTGTCCGTGGGAATTATACAGGGGGTCCGCGACGCCTAAAATTTGAAATGTGTTATAATAAAATGGAATTCACAGCTGTTATGCAAGAACTACTTATTTTCAGTTACTAAAAAGAAAGCAATTAGAAAGTATACTTACGTTTGTATACTTAAATGTTTTCTTATTTTACTAAATTTCTGCCCTATAAGTATGAGGAGTTGTCTAAAAAGGCATTGCAATATTCGATGTCTTTCCCTACCACTCACTTACGTGAATATACCTTTTCTGCTTTTTGCAGTATTAAAGCCTGAAAGCGAAATCGTTTTAATGTGGAATCGGACTTAACATTAAATGGTGACAAAACTTATTCCGGATTTCAGTGCAGTTATGGAAAAACAGAAAGAATTTCATTCCTCAAATTAGTGACGCCACATTTGAAAACATTGTTTATCAGGTGACTTTCCTTTTTAAAAAAGTACATTAATTTTCAGTCTTGAAAGTTATTGTAAAATTAATTATTGCAATGTTTTTCTTTAACTTTTTCTTGTCAGTTGTGATTTTAATCAGTATAGTTTTTAATACCATGTGATATTTCTGATAGCATTACAAGGGGGTTCGCGGATCATTTTATGAATGCACAGGAGTTCGCGTTATCGGAAAGTTTGAGAACCACTGTTCTAGAGGTTATATAAAGCTGGCAGACACTCACACAAAACATATGCATATTTTAAATATGTAAGATTAAGGGCAGATTTTCATGAAAGCGTCCATTGCTTGCGATTTCTATGTGTAGCCAACAGAAAGATGTGTTACGCGTAGTACCGTACTTAAAGAACTTTCTCAATTGACTATTCAGGCACATCGCAAGCAGTGTTGTATTCAGACATTTTCACCCGGAGGGAATGTCAACTCGTCGGGGGGAGGGAGGGTTGCTTTTCTTAATTTTTCAAGAAAGCAGCATATTTAACAATTCCATTCTCATTCACATCTTACCTAATTGCTGATGAATATTCAATGCGAGATTATAATAATAAAAAAACAATCGTTTAATTTTATCTAAAACATTAAATAAAGATTGGCAAAAATATTTTACACTAAAGTTTAACTGCTATTTACGGTAGCTATTTTTGTTATTATTTCCTATATTCAGTAGTTACTGTTTGTTACTAATGTAGACGTTTTTAAAAAGATTTAAATAACTCAAATATTTTTTGTCCTAAAACAAACATACATAAGAATATCTTAACAAAAAGTTATCATTCTTTCTCACACTATTGGTTCTAAATCAAGCATATTAGACTTGGTTTCTTCACTGTATACACATCAATAGTATACGAAATCTTCAGTAGGATTAGTGCCGTGTCGTGGAAAACCAGCGCTTGGGGCGAGAGTATACGACGGCACCCCCGTATATATGAGTGAGGTCGACAGACCAGCCGCGAAAGGTGAGTCAATTTTAAAAAGTAAACCCTGCTTTTCCTTGATTTTGAGCACTTTTTATTTATTATTTTTTTCCTTTCATTTTTTATATGTGCACATGTGCACATGTGTTTTATTCCTCTGTTTTTCTTTCCTTCTTTTCTTTTCTTTTTCCCTCCCGAATTTTTCGCCCCTTACTTCGGCGCCCGGGGCCGTCGCCCCGCTTGCCCCTCCCCCATGGCACGGCACTAAGCAGGATCTTCATCACCTTCAATAGCAATCTTTCACTTATATACTACTATCATATTGATGAATTCTATATAAATCTCTAACCCAGGAGGGATAACTGTTCCTCCCTGATTCCTCTGAATCTCACCCTTTAACTGACTTATTTTTAATTAAAGAAACATGTGTTTACTTTAACAATCGTAAATCACATTTACGTCTGTTACTTCCGATGCGGGAAATAGGATTTAGGCGCTGTATTTCAAATAATGCAAGAACTGTACATTTTCAAGAACTGAAGTCTGCTGACATCAGAGATCATATGGAATGATCGAAAGATCTTCCCTATCTTTCCTTTCCTATCTGAATCTCTGCTAGTGCTACCTACTAATATATACTATAGGCCGGAAGTATAATACCTACTAAAATACAAACCTTTCTTCAACAGTTAACAATTTCGTGTTCTGCCAAACTCGGTCATAACGTTAAGAAATACAAGTTTTATTGACTATTTGGTATTCTATCTTAGATATTACATGTTTAATATTTATATAGAACGCTTACCGGGTCTACGTCATTTATATGTAAATTGAGAGATCGGATTTCGTCTGCACGTGCACGGAAAGAAAAGCAAATAATTGGTGAAGTAGTTTCTACATTTTGTGACTGAAATTTCTTGAGTTTCTCCGAGGGGAAATGAATTTTCTTGGGGGGGATTCCCCCGCGGGCTACCTTGAATTCAACCCTGATCGCAAGGCAAGTACTCAAGGGACGCTTAAATGTACATTTGCCTTAAGCGTGACAATGGTAATATTCTTGTAACATTTACATCACAGCTTAACTTCATAGCTAAAATGTAATTCATAGATGGCAGCACAGCTTTGCGTAAACACAAAATCAACAGTTTGATTACAAAGATGCAAATAAGGTTTAACTTTAACAAGATTTTGTGACATGTTAATCAACTAATTTAGATACTATCTTGTTTTGTTGTAGGAATAACCATTTATGTTGACATTTTTGCGAATATATTCCTTCCTACAAGGCTCAAAATAACCTTTTAAATTAATTTAAAATTATGCTGTAATGGTAAAGCACTATTTTTACTGATTGTTTATGAAATTAAATTTTTAGAGAGGCAAAGATGGGTAATTTAAGCCCTTGCCTTCGAAAGAAACAAGGAATGAAATGAAATTACTGTTTGACATGGGGACTGACCATCGTCAAGCTAACGTAAAAGGAAATACCTTTATTTACTTGTGTTGCGGGTCAGGGTAAATGGAAACGTCACAGCCCAAACAGCTCGTCGGAATTAAAAAATAAATTCCTTCACTTTATATAGAAAATATCTTATTTGGAGATGGTTTTCTCTCTTTTTGTTGTAACTCTGATAATAATAGAGTTACCCAATGTGAGAGGACTTTTAGACAACGCCCTATATAGTGATGGCTAAATTCCAGCTAAAATATTTACCGGGAAGATTCCCCAAAATGAAAATATTCCTTGAATTTATGTACAAACACAAAGAAAACTGCATTCTATTAGTATATTATGATTTCAAAATAAAATTCGATTTTTATCAAAGTATAGGCCTACTTATTACTGTTGTCTCCAGAGGATTCTTCAAAATGTATCTTCTGAACGGTATTAGGTGATATTTATTATTTGATGCTATTTAGAGCTGATGAGATTACTTGCAATTTGTTTTATGCGAGTAAATATGTAGGAAAAAGATTTGGTATAGAAAGTCCTCATACCTTTGCACCACTAAACAGTTTAAATTTATATGTAAGTGGATATTCGAAACTTGATCCTACTACTAATATTATAATCATAATTAATTTTTAAATGTTATAAACAAACTAGGTTAGTAACTTCCAGATAACATACGTAGTGTCTCGAAAAATTTTTAAGGTTGTCAGTGTATCTGATGTCGTATTACAGAATGTTGATCTCAGATACACCGTGCTTTGTTAGTATGTTCTTACTGAGTAGTATTAAATCTCTAATTTAAGAAGGTAGGCTATTTCGAACAATATACACGATGTTCAGAAAATTCGCCAACAAAGCTTGGGGCATGAACACACACGTAAGGGAAGCAAACAAATCGTAATTAGCACAGAAACATTCTGAGAAGCAACACAAATTTTGATATGTGAACATTACCTTTTAAAAGTACATGTATTTATGACTTTATAGATTTCTTTATTCAATATTTGATTCTTTCTCACAGAGTGAAATTTGGAATTAGACACAGACCACCATCATTTATAAATTACTACTTTGGTACTTTCTAGTTCAAATAGTAATGGAAGTTAAAAAATGATATTATTAATTAGTTATATAAAGTACAGTTAACGAATTCCAATTTTTCTAATCTCCATATCATTTAAAACCTACAAGGAAACGATAATAAGTGAAAAATAAGGTAATTAGTCATATTTTTAATATACACATACTTTTCCAGAGGTTCGCCTCTGAAGCGCCACCTACTTAGAACGGTGACAATTTTTGAAAAACCTTCCTACTCCTGCTCCTGGGCTTTTCTCCGCGTTTTTGCAGGACACTGTTCATCAGACTTATCTCAGCCAAGGGTGTACAGTGTCACTGCATTAATAGGGGAACTGTATTACCAAGACTATTATCCAAACGGGTAGTCTAACCTTGCTATCATTACATTACATTACATCTCATCATATCCACATTATCGTATTGTCTTTGTCTCCTGGGCATTAGCCCACTGGATAGATCTCACTATGGCGGACTCTTTCACGAAACCTGTCAAACGAACAAACGGTCGACATCTAAATTTACCTTCTGTTGTTGATGAACCATCCGTTTGTCCCACGAAGGTGGGGCCACGGAAAGGGCCGTCAAAATCACAACAAAGTACTTCAGGCTCTCTCCAACGGAGAGACTTTCAGACTTCCGGCACATCCTTTGCATCTTCTGCTCCAGTTCGATCCAGGTCGTCTCAATCCAAGAGTAGCTATGCCGCCAGAGTACAAGACTCACCTCCAAAGAAAAAGCATCACACGGAATACTCTGATAATGACACCATGGATACAGGAAACGCACCAACAGCTTCTAGTCTTCCACCTGTTCCAACAACATTTTCCATCCTTCTTCGCAATTATGATACCAAGTTCTCAAATGAGAAATTTGTTGCTCTTCAGCTCAGGAAATACCTTCTACGTGCTTCCATCAAGGAAATCATGCTCACAAGAAACGGCTACACCCTTAAAACATCTGATCCTGATCTCTACAACACGAACCGGAACAAAGTTCCTATCGATACCTTCGGGGCAAAAGCCGAAATCACTCATTTTAACACTTCGACCCGTCTTACACGGACGAGGAAGTTCACGATTAACTAAAACTGGATGGTTTCACCATTTTCAAAGTACTTAGAATCCGGAATGACCGTGGACCAACCTTCATGGTTCGCATTCTTACTCCCCATCAAAAGACAATAGATGACCTGCTTGCTCATGGACCTTAAATATACAATCGGAAACATAGAGTCGAACCATCACGTTCAATGCCACTATTAGCAGTACGTTGCAAACATTGTCAGGCATACCACACCCATAGTACAGCTGAATGTAAGAATAATTTCAAATGTCGCTACTGTGCAGGACCACATTCTACACGCCTATGTACTAATTTGTGCCAGCCAACGAAATGCTCTACAATGTCCTGACAACCACCCTACATATAGTTACAAGTGTAAAGCGAAACCGGAACCAACGCCGGAACATCCTGAACTGGTTGTCCCATTACGTGCAACGTCCATTGCTACCACCATCCCGCCTACAATGGTTACTCCGGTTACAGTAAATCAACTGCTCTGATTTCTAATCTTTTCGCTACAGAATATCCACCCTTTCATCCGTCCACACATTTTGCAGCAAATCACCCTTGCAACCAAGGCAACATTTCACGTTCACTTCACGGCAACATATTCTGGGACTTCAGTACATTTTCATGCATCTCCAATAACTCCAAAAGGTTAAATTTCATTTAATCATGGCACTTAACTTTTTATATTTGAACATCAGATCCTTTTCAAAGAACAAACTACTGTTTGAAACTCTGTTACTAGAGGAGCATATCACAGTTTTTCTCCTCAATGAAACATTTCTAACCAAATCAACTCCATGTCGACTACCGGGATATACAATTCTACGCGCTGACAATCTCTTGCCTACACGGCGAGCTAATGGGGGTGTAGCGGTTGGGCTTTCCCCTCATTTGCCTTATCGCCAGTTCTACTGTGCTCTTACTCTGTTACCCGAATACATAATTACCACTGTGTATTTCAAATCTATTATCATTACTGTTGCAAATATCTACACCTGGCCTGAGCATCCCCTTCCGATACAATTTGTACAGCACATTTCAAACACCTATCGCCACTACATCATAATGGCAGATTTAAATATGCATAGTCGCCCAGATCTCGATCGTACCAATTTTGCAGCTTTTATCACCACACACAACACTGGAACCATTCATCAGTTACTCAAACCTACTCGCCCAGAGTCAAATACAACACCGGACATCGTTATAAAATCTAGCAAAATCCTAAGTTATAGCAGCATTGCAGTACTTGATACACTAGGTAGTGATCCCGTTCCTGTTAAACTCAGCAGAAACTTCCATTCCTCTGCATCATTTCGCTCGCAAATGCCTTCCCGTAACTATTTTCGATTTGATAAAGCAAACTGTATCAGTTATCCCTCTTACCTCGCTCAAAGCAACGAGCACCTGTCATCCCACACTACAGAAGACGATCTATACACCACGGTTGATACACTTACTCAAACCATACAGGAAGCAAGCACTCTCTTCATTCCCACTAGCAAAACTATTCCATATCAACCTCGACTGCCCCCACATTATCTGACTATGATCTCACGCTCTCGTCAACTCTATCGAGATTACATTCGCACCAGAAATCCTGAAGCCCTACGCCATCAACATTTCCAAAGAACTGTTCGCAACTACACCCAGACATGCAAACTTCGTTGTTGGGTTAAAACTGCAATAATCTGTCTACCACCAGTTATCCTACCAAATTGTGAAAAAAGTTTAACGCTTTGTGCAGCAAGTTCACAAAAACACCATACCCAATTCTGATCGGCAATTCTGTTGCTCAAACAGATACGGAGGAATGAAATGCTTTCGCAGACCATCTGCAGAACATCTTGACCCACTGCAACCTGGAACTACACCCCATATTGCATACAGTGTTGTCACCTCGCCATTCTTGCAACCCAACCCCGTGCATAAACTCAGTGTAAATCAAGTTGTTACTGCACCTATCACTGTTGAAGAGGTCACAGATACTGTCAAATGTAAACGAAACACACACATGGCTTTGATAATATTACCTATCGCCAGATCATAGAGTGTCCACCTACATTACTCATCCTCATCGCCAATCTCTTCACCTTCGTACTGCGTACAGATTACTTTCCTCTACCCTGGAAAGCATCTAAAACTGTTATGTTTCCAAAACCACATAAGGCTGCTAATGAGATCTCCTCTTACAGGCCAATCCAGCTCACAAATACATTTAGCAAAATCCTCGAACGCATTCTCGTTAAACGGTTTCATACTTACCTCAATACTAGAAATATCATTCCTCTCACTCAAGCAAGCTTCCGTTTTTGTGTCTCCATAAACGATAAACTCTTACGTCTCACAAGCCTCATCACTACGCATTATAATAGAGTGAAACCATCATGTCTTGTCTTATTCGATCTCGAGAAAGCTTTCGATAAAGTGTGGCATCTTGGTCTTATTTATAAACTGATTAGGCTCCAGCTTCCTCCAGCATACATACGACTTATCTTTAACTTCCTCTCAGGTCGTATTACCTATGTTGTCATTAACGAACATTTGTCTCTACCCATTTTCTTACTGTCAGGAGTTCCACAGGGTTCTGGCCTTTCCCCCTTGTTATACATTCTGATTGTTGATGACATGCCACACCTTCCTGACAACATTTATTCTTTCCAGTATGCAGATGATACTGCTTTTCTCGCTCTAGGAACATCCACCCAACATATAAATAAGATCTTACAAATAACCATCTCTGACTTCTGCCTTTGGTGCAGACACTGGAAACTCACCATCAATGCTACATAAACGCAGGCTATCATCTTCATTCCAGCAAAGAAAACAACCAAAGTCCGCAGAAATCGACGTTGCCTATCTCTGCTTTGCAACTGCAAAAGCAGTCACATACTTAGGCATCACGTTTGAGACACACCTCACCTGGATGCAACACCTTAAAACAATTTCAACTAAATCTTACAATGGTCTCAACCTGCTTAAACGTCTTGCAGGAACGACCTGGGTTCTCAAATCACACACAGTCTTGAACACCTACAAAGTCTTTCTCCGCCCTACTCTCACCCATGGTTTCACAGCTTGGATTGCCGCATCAGAAAAATTCTACCACAAACTTATTTTTCTCGAACGCCACGCTTTCCCATCAAATTACCTAGCCCCACACGAGAACTATATCAGCGCATTACTTTTTCCGCCGTGTAGTACCACCTTGAATCTCTTCAACTCTCATACATACGCCGCCGATTTCAAATCTAACATCCACTATTTTTCGACACATTGCACTATTTAGCTCTACATCCTACAGTTACCCGTTATCTTCACACTCCATTATCTCTTTTGTGTACGTTATACCATTACACTCTTCCTCCTGATGATCCCTCACTCTTGCTTCTGAACGATTACGTCACTCATGCTCATCTACCTCTTATTTTTCCACCATTTCGTGCACAGTAATATTCACATACTAACTTGAGTTCATCATGTCTCTCATCATAGCCTAGAGTCCCTTTAGGCAAGAAGATAACTGCATTCGTCCGCTAACATTTTCCTATGTGTTGTCATGTGATTGCACCTCATCTCATACTTCATCCTCATTAATTATATTTCTATTATACTACATTACTATAACTTAGCTTCTATTCTTTTCATCGTGTTTATTGTATATATTGTTTATTGATCCTCATTTAATATTTTGTAGATCATTGTTCATCTACTTTCATAACAGCTATATATCTATGTTTTATGTTGAATATATGTATTTATGTCTATCTCTCCACCTAATGTTAAGGAACGCAAAGTTCCTTATGACCATTACTCCAATGAAATAAATAAATAAATAAAGCACTTAGACCAACCACCGACCTAAAAACCAACAATCACTTCAAATCACTTCAATAAAAGAGGGCGTAATCCTCTCAGAGGTAGCTAGCCTTATCTAGCAATGTAAAAAAATTCTTATAAGAGAAAATAATTTCTTCTAATTTGAAAAATAAAGTAAAGAAATTCCTTCCCGGGATTTTATATGCCAGAGAAAAAAACCGAGAATATTCCCACTTTTTATTTTCCTTCCACCGAGAATATTCCCACTATATATATTCGATTTTAATAAAAGGCCATTGTGAAGATATGCGGATAAATGATTGATGTGTCCTAGAAAGTCTACTTAAAAATTACATGTTGTCTTCTCGGTGTATGATAACTCCGGTTCCGTAGACGTATTGTTTTTGTAATATTGGATTCCTTCCCGAAATCTCAGGTCACCTCTTATCCAAAATTTTTGGACGCGCGCCCCAACTGGAGATTAATTGAGATCAGAAGTAGGGCTCGAACTTTGGACATGTCTGCAGTGTTAGTGCTAGTGTAATTTTTAAATAACGAAATCGGCCATACTGATTTTATTTCAAACACATCGTGAGCATAATCACAGCCGGCTGATTAGGTTCGATTATTTTATCTGAACCATTGTTCACACTTCACACATAAGAGTAGCGCCATTTTAGGCTTTTCCATGGGAGGTCAAGATTGTCCAACAGACACTGTATTTTTATTATTATATTAGTATAAAAAACATATGTTTTTCAGACTCAAGAGGGAAATTGTTCCCTGTCCTACCCAAATGATAGCCCTCTTGCAAGGTTAACACAAAATGAATGTGTAAGAGCTCATCGATAGAAAACAGTGATTACACATATTAATGAGATTTAAATCATTTACTTTATCTTCACCCTAAATTAATAGTACGTATTTATATCCCATAATATTAGGGGTCCGCGTTTGCCAGAATGACTCAAACGTAGTTGGCACGAATGAGTCAGAGATGCTTTGGCCCGGGATTGCGTTATCTATTGAAATTTTACTTATGTTTACTCAGGGGCCATGCACGGTGCTGCGAATGAGTCAGCGGTACCATGGCCCGGCTAATGAGTTAGTATTACGTCATTGAATTAGGGTTTCGGAATCAGATGTTATGATGGTTTAATTGTTTCCGTAATGGGTACAAAATTATTAAAAACATGGTGCTTTATCTCTTTCTTAATGATTTAATAAATTATGAATTAGAACATGTTTCTGAATGCTTTTTATTTCGTTCCCTTTTATGGCATAAATTTTGAGATTTGTATAACCTTTGATGAGATGTTAATACCCTATATCGTTCTATATTTGGACTAACACCGGTGAGGTACTTGGCCCGACCTAAGGTAGTCATATGACGTCACTGACCTGGGATGGTTTCTGGGAGGTTATGATGGCTTGTCTCGTTCTATTTTATGGGTATAAAATTACTAAAACAAAGTCTTTGATCTCTTTCTTGATGATTTGTTACATTATGAATTAGTAGACCCCAGTAATAGTATGAATTAGTGTTTGTATTAATACCAAAATCGATAACTCCGGGAGGAATATTTAACTTTTGGTTAAGGTTTATTTTTCATTGATGGGACTTATGGGACACAAACCACGATAATCAATTGTCAACCGTGGGTCCAGAAAAGCATACATTTATTTGAGACGCATAAAACAGGGGGGAAGGGATCTTGGACCTGGCTAGTACCTCATAAATAACAACAATAATTTATATCGAATTCGTTTGTGGATAAACTAAACATGTTTCAAAGTTTAAAAAGCTTCTTCATGTACTGGATTATAATATATGTTTAAAAGCAAACGTCAGCTATATTATGTTATATGTGCTTATATGTTCGTTGTGAATATCGTTGACATTCTTTCCTTATTGTATATCGAACATAGACGGTGTTTAATTGTCAAATAGTTGTAATTGTTTACTTTGAAAGGATATAATGATTCTTTGAGAAGGAGAAAAAGGATGGGATGAGGTGATTTTGGGCCCAGTTAGTACATTTCGTTCTCGTTCGTGGATTAAAATAAAAAATGACGTTACATTTACATTTTGCTTAAATCTGATTGGTTCATTGTAATAACGATTAATCATACGTATGTTACGAGATAATATCGAGCGATTATTTCTTACGACAAAAGAAGAACATATATGTGTAATGGTTTACTTGGAAAGAATCCATTCATTTCTAGAGAACGTGAAATGGGAGGAATATGGTGATTTCGATCCTACTTAGTATCTTTCGTTTCCGTTCGTAGATAAATAATAATGACGTCACAGTTACTCTTTTGCTTAATCTGATGGGTTCATTTTAATAACTCATCTAAAGAGATAATCATAAGTACGAAACATTGTTAATGGTTTGAGCGATTTAAACGTTCAGCATTCCAGTGTTTAGTTTAATTAGTAAGGGCTTAGCTGATATAAAACTTTTTGGACAGCACCTGTTACAGGCTTGTTGTCTTTTAGGTTCATGAATAAAATGTTCTCAATATTGTCTAATATTTACTAGATTGATTGGTTCTTTATTACATTATATGGATGAATGTAGGCTTCTATAGGGCAAAAATACATGTACCAACACTTTAGAATTTCATGATAAGTGCCCTTTTTTTGGGTTAATTTTGCAGAACAAAAGTCATGGTCTCCATAACTAATTTTAGTATTTGATCACATAAAATTACTAAAAATATAATTTGTGAAGTTTACAAACCTCATGCATTCTCTTTATTACGTTATAGGCATGTATTGTCTAGATTTAGTCCCCGAAGGTCATGAGTTTGATTCTCGATGAGAGCTTATATGACTTTAATATTCAGTTAAATTCTTTTGGTATTTAGGATTTATGCTCTACACACATGTTGCGTGAACTCTTCAAAGTAGAGTTTGCTGTCATTTTATTTACATATAATGAGGATATGTGTATCTTAATGCACTCACCATAAGCTTTTGATAAGAGAGAATCACGGAAGCTATATGATACTCTAAGGTAACCTTCTTAGTCTAGGTGATAGCTCGTATGAGTTATATCTTAAATAACCTTGATGGTTTAGTTTAAATCATTATCTCAAAATGTTTTAGTATGTGCCAAAAATTTTCAGTGAGTGCAAAGATGGAATTGTTTCACGGTAAACCGTTAAATATTATCCGGTTTTTAACTATTACTAAAGAATAAGGTTTCTAACTTTCCGATCAACAATAAACGGTTTTCAATTATTCGATTAAATTTTGAGTCTCAATTAATTTCAAGTTATTACAAAAGTTCAAGTAAAAATTTGAAACAAATTTTTCGAACTCAAAAGT
Source organism: Thermobia domestica (assembly GCF_964235325.1). Taxonomy (NCBI): domain Eukaryota; kingdom Metazoa; phylum Arthropoda; class Insecta; order Zygentoma; family Lepismatidae; genus Thermobia; species Thermobia domestica. The sequence goes on along the minus strand of NC_137467.1, from coordinate 185,997,990 downwards.
TTCAAATCAAAAATATTGAAACTTATTTTATTTCGAATGAAAAACATCAGACAACTTTTCAAACAAAAAGTTAAAATCAAAATTTTCGAATTAAAATTTTTAAACCAAAAAATCAAACTGAAATTATCGAATTAAATATTTATCACACTGATACTTACGAAAAAAATTTTGAAAAAGAAAAAATTTTCAAACCAAAATTTTCGAACAAAAAATTGAAATAGAACTAGAAATTTGAAACTAAAATTTTTAAAAAATGAAATCAAAATTTTTCAAACCAAAAATTTAAAACTGAAATTTTCGAATTAAAATTTCAACACGTTTTCGAACTAAAAGTATTACATGAAATTTTCAAATCAAGTTGTTGAATTTAAAATTTCGAGCAAAAATTTTCGAACTGGAAGTTTAAAGTTTCGAACAAAAACAAAGAACTAATTCGAAATTTTCAATCGAACATTTTGAAAAAAAAATCTGAGGATTCCAAGGGATCGTTTCATTATATTTCATCATGGAAATAAACGTTTTTTTCTTCAAGTGAGCATTTTCGACTATATTTATAATCTTTAAATTCAAAGTGTAGAGTGATGCGCACGAGACAAAATTTGTGGCTGTATCGTCTCGAACATGTGCTGTAAAAGTGATGTTTCGACTCGAAAAGCGAGTGTTTCTCTATTGGAAGAGCCGTGTCTCGACACGAATCTTGTCAGGAAAATCATGTTTCGACTCGTTTCGTGCGCATCCCTAAAAGGATATAATAATTATTTTTTTGAAACTCCAACTAGAAGTTAGAGGTGCGGATTAACCAATTTTCAGCAAGGGGAACATTTCATCAATAACTATCCTATGTTCAACTATTTTAGACATAAAAGGTCACCATTGCAGATGAGAGAACCCACCAAAAAATAAAATTTTTGCCATGATCTGTTTGGTCATAACTCATTTCATAAGGCATAGCCATAGTCGTTTACTTATTTTAAAATTTAAATTGTCTTGAAGAAACATTTGGGACTAAGTTTTCGAGACGATGAACCGTTTGGAAAGCCATAGCCTGAACCAGACATTTATATTGCTTGAAATAAAGTTTAATCAAATTTATCTCATCAGACATCCTAACTTACGAACCGTTTTAGTGAACTCTAACTTTCATTTGTTTAAGAATAACGTCTACGTAATGAGCTAGTAGGCTAGCCATAACCGGACTTTTTTTTTTGTATTATCATGAAAGCACGGAAAGCTTCTTAGAAAAATCTGTCTGGTCATAGCCCTTACGCTACTTCATCAAGACCTGAAACACGAATTCCAACCTCAGAACAAGCATAATGACCCAAGTTTTATGTCACAGGGAAATCTGTGCGCACCATAAATGGCACCAGTACAACAAAGGTTTCTCCAATATGTAGTTCCTACTTATCAAAATATGCAGGTCTCAAACGCAAATGCATCTCAAATGCAAGCTTTAAACTAATTTCATCCGTGCTGAAGGCGGTGCATGTGCGGAGAATAATAGTGTACAACCTAATAACCACAACCGTCAAAAGAAAGATAATCTAGTCCCATATAACGAATAATGTAAAAATGCAAGAAAAACGAAGCAGGAATTAATTCAAATCCCGTTAAATATAGAAAACGAAATAGCTAAGTTTTCTATAGACTTAAATTCTGACACAGTCAATGCCATAGCTAATTCTGATTCTGCTATCAACATCATAGAAAAATCATTGTTGCCTAGAAATGCAAAACTTATTGAAACTCAGATTAAAGTGTTGGGTGTGCCTTAGAACCCTGTAGTAATAAGATATAAGGCAATTGTTCGATTTTGCATTAATGGAAAGACTTCTCACCACAAATTCCGTGTCTTGGATAATTTTAAACCGAAGGTGTTAATAGCAAACAATTTCTTAATATTTCACCAGGCTAACTTATGTCTAGGAACGAATCTTTTAACGTTAACTAGGTTTGGATTACCACCCAAGAATACAGTTATTGATGTAAACAAACAGCATAATGTACGTCTTACAGAAGGGATTGGGCATCGTCCGTCTATCGACAAGTATCACAGCAGAAATAGTAAGAGATATAGGGATATGGATTTCTGCAATCGCTTCAACGTCCTAAGAATAAGATTTCATCTCTTTTGTTAAATCTCTATTCCAACCAGAAGTGGTTCAAATGACTTATTTACGATGTCAACGTTTATCGTCATGGAATGAAAATGATAACTCATAGTGGGAGGATTATTTTTCAATCGATTAAGCATCTCAAGACAACATACCATAAGTATCGACAACACTGTACTGAAGTCGGATCTGGTTCCAATTTAACCGGTTCTTACGGTTTCAATCCTGATTTCCGTAGAAAAGAAACGTTAAGCGATACTGACATGCAGTTGCTTAAAATCAGCCTTACGATAATATGTTCCGTCATCGACCCGAAGCTCATTTTTAAAGAGCATCGACCCGAAGCAATTAAGTCATTCTTTTATTTTGTGATATTAAAAACTGGAGTGTTTTCTTAATCTCTCGGGGAAACCAAACAATAAACAAGTAAAAGTGAAATATTTTAAATAATTTATCGAAAAACATCCTGGTAAAAATAGTGAAAGTTAAAAACAAGTATTGTAAACACGGAAGACTTTCACAGGAGAAAATGAACAATCCTATTTTCTCAAATCCGAAATAGAAAATGAAAGTATGGAAAATAAATATATATACTTTAGAAATCTTACAAAAATCATCACATTGCAATCACAACTCAACCTCAACGCTTTCGCACAACATCGTTTACAGTGGCGTTCAACTTAGCGTTAGTGGTGCGCAGACTCAGCTGTTAATTGACTGTGCGTGATCATGGACTTCAGCCAAGTGTAAGTACGCAACCATGAACTCTGTTTGCTATTTAATGTAATATACATATGGCAGTCTTAGCATAAAAACGAGAATATGTAACCCCGTGTAAATCAAAAATTTATTTATTATCTTCTCCATACCGTCATTTACTTTAAATGTTATTAATTTCTCTCAACATTTTGGTGACTGTCGTATATGCAATAAAATCAAATTTTGTATTATTCTTCTAAGAATCTGTTTGTCTCCTTTCAAGCACTATGCTACCAGCCCTATGGCAATCAAGCATGTCTTTTTTATTTCTTATAGCTCCCACGGAGGAATTTAAATTATCATTGTTAAGGCTGTCTTGTGTACATTTCATATACTTGTAAGGCAAGTATTTTATTTTCGTATTTCATTTTATTGTTATGCTATACCTATAACTCGTAGACAAGCATCTTTCATACCCCTCACCATGAATTCTACTTCAGACAACAATACCAATAATACTTCTGGTACAGTTTCTATCATTCCCGACATGTATGATCCAAGTACGCACCCATCCGCGGAATTTTTTTTAAAGAATTTTCGCAAGATCGCCCTAGTTAATAATTGGTCAGACTCGAAATGTGTGCTGATTTTTTGAAAAGTCCTTAGCTGGACCCGCCCATTTCTGGTTTTCCACCCAGAACCTTTCATCCCAACCTTGGGCAACTATCCAATCAAAATTCTTACGTCAGATTGGTCAAAATCAGGTCCCTCGATCCCGTATTCACCAATACTGTTCACGCGTTCAGCTCCCCAACGAACCTCTCTCCCATTATGTCTTTTCCAAAAAGCATTTAGCAGACCAAACTTATACCCATCTAGACTTTCAGGAATTTTTGTTAGAATATGTTTCTAATATGTTCCCGAGCGTTGGTTCGGGACACGCTCAATTCCTGACTATTCTACCCTCCTAGAGGAAGTAACCTTGCTGGAACGAACCAACCACCTTGTTCACAAACGGGAAACCGAAACCGAGGCACATTCCACCACCGCGACCGATCCCACAGCGCAGGCTATTTCCGAACGAACAGATCAAATATCTCAACTCCGTCTCCATGTTAGTACTCTTTCAAATTCCCAATCCGCAGCTCTCCATTTTGCGCCTCCGCGTTCCCGTTCTCTCAGTTCTCATACCCGTTTCCACTCCTCCAAACCATTCCGACCTTCTTCCCCGAACCAAACTCATTCACCTTCCTCTTCCTTCTTCCCACATTCCCATCCCACCAATTCTCTCACACCTCCTATCAACACTTCTTCGCCGACTCCTAAACATTTTCATTCCACTGCTTCCACCCCTACCTCATGTGCACCTTGCCCAATGTACTCCACTACCATTCCACATTTCCATCTCAACAATCTCAGTACAACCTCCTGCACTGTCTGTAACCCCCAGCAACATCAGTGCTGCCAACACACTTCTTCAACCCCTTATCATCCTCCTTATAATTCCACAAACTAACATGTACCTGCAAATAATACCAAACACAAGAACCCCAAGAAACAGTGGCGCTCCAGTCAGAACAAGCAACCTCCATCCCAGAATGTTTTAACCATACAATATACCCCAATACCTATTCCTCCCTACCCGTTTTATCATCTTTTTTTTCAGTATCCCCCACCACCGTTCCCTCCTTCTGCCCTTGGGACCACATAAAACACACCTAAGAATTCAAAGAAACGGCCTAAATTAGCGCGGGACTCACCCACCCGCGCGTTAACCACCCAATATTCCCCTCTCCCTTCCACTTCCTCTCCCACCGCGACCAACCAGGACTACCATGCCCTCTCCTTGCAGTTTAAGGGTAATTCTCCCTATATACGAGGTACTTACGCAAACAAGGACTTACTTTTTTGCCTAGATAGTGGTGCAGACGTGGGATTATTGCATTTGAATTATTGAAACCAGACGCGCATACTTTCCATCTCCCATCCCTTCTCCATGGCCTGTCCGATAAACCTGAGCAATTAAATCGCGCTACTATCCTCAAAATTAACTTTAATGGTCGCAATTATTCCATTCTTTTCGATTAGTTCCCTTCAAAAATATCCCACCCCTTCTTTTGTCACGTTTTTTGCAAGATCATCAATCCATTTTGGACTACTCAAGAGGCACTTTGTCCTTGAAACGTTTTGGAAAAATGCCACATACTGATAAAAGATAAAAACCCAGTTCTTATTAACATCTCACATTTGTTTAAAAAACACTCCAAACCTCAGGTTGTATTTTTTTGTGCGGCGCACTACTGTTATTCCCCCTCATTTTGTTAGATTCGTACCACTTGCTACTAATAGTAATTTCCCTGACACAGTTTCTCCTACATACACCGATTTCTCGGAATTTAAGTAAATGTTATATGGCCCATACTGTAGTTTCCACACAAAACTTTGTTCTACCGTAGCTAATCTAACGAACAAAAAGCAAACGATTCAGGCTCATAAACCAGTAGTTATAGGTTCTCTCTTTTCTCAACGAGACAATGACCAAAATATCCTCACTGTTAGGCAAATATATTTTCCTGCAGACGAAGATGCGGTACGCAACAAAGAGAAACGTCTTAAAGAAATTGGTCACCTTATAGATATTAGTAAATTTCAGCTGTCTCCAGACATGAATGAGGAACAACAAGCTCAAATGCGGGAATTACTTTCCGAATATGCCTTTAAGTGACCACTTCACCAAGATAGATTCTTTTGTGCCAACATTAGATTTAGAAGACAAAACTCCATTTCAGTGTAACTCTTTTGTAATTCCACAGAAGTTAAGGCCCAAAGCGAGAGAATTAGTTTTACAACTTTTGAACCAAGGGATATTTGAAAAATCAGATTCTCCCTATAAAACGACATCCCCTTTGTTTTAAAACCGAATTCTGAATCTCTTAGAACCCTATTCGATTTGGGGGTTCTCAATAGTACATGCCGTACTTTAGCTTCTCCATTAGAGGACATACACAGCGTGATTGATTCCACTTTTTTTTACGAGTTTTGATCTTCACTCCTCTTTTCATCAATTATCCCTTCATCCTGATCGCCCTGCAACAGCCTTTAGTTTAAAAGGCCTCTCTTTGCCCTTCAATCATATGCAACTCACTTCTATCCCACAGGCTTTCAAAAATTCATCTATTTTATTATAACAGGTACTGAAAACTATTTTTCGGGATTTATATACCAATAATATTACTACGTTCGTAGATGATATGTATCTCCATGCTGATTCTTTTGACCACATGATGACAATTTTACGCGCATTTTTTGATACAGTGGCAAAACATTCCTTGCTGTTTAATATCAACAAATCAGTATTTGGCGCTAGACGGATTAAATGTTTAGGTCATATTGTGAAAAATCATACAGTCAAATCTGATCCCGAAAAAAAACGCTGCCCTCGCCAATCCACCAAAACCGACCACCATAAAAGGATTAAAGAGTTGGTTAGCTTCGGCTAATTACTTTAGGAAGCTCTTCCATAACACTTCTCTCATATTAGCCCCACTTTATGAAGCTTTTTCGAATGGAAATCGCAAATTGATATGGACACCTGAACGGGACCGTGCCTTCGACCAGATGAAGCACTTCCTCACTTCCCCACCAGTTCTTGCTTTGTACTCAACAAAGAACACAGAACATATTTTAACATGCGATTCCTCAGCCCTAGGCGTTGGCACCGTATTGTTACAAAAAGACCTTAGTTCTAATGTCATTCAGCCCGTCTGTTATGTTTCTTCCAGGCATCCGAAAACTGTCAACCCACTCCTGATTTTTCATCAGAAATTATATACAATTTTCTTTTCGCTTAAGAAATTAGAAAAATACCTTTTAGGCAAATATTTTACCTTGATCACTGATAACATTTCTCTCCTCGCTATTAGGAAAATTGTTGTCCCTAACGCAAAAATTCTCCGGTGAATCACTTATATCAATACTTTCACTTTTACAATCAAACTTGTCAAAAGCCAGTGCAATGCGGTCGCTGATCTACCTAGCCGTTTTCCTCTAGACGTCTCACCAGACGCCATTGCCTTAGTACAAGATGCCACTCCCGATGCAGTTCTCTTTATCAATAAGAACGATACTGAACAGACCTACCTACCCTTGGAGGACACTCCTCCTACTGTCTTTACTACAATACATAACAACACTGACCTCCCAAATGTTCAACTTCAGGACCGTTTTTTGGCAAAATGATTACGACTTTAAAAATGAATCAGATTTGGCCTTTCAACGTCTCACAAAACTGTACATTCCTAAGAACAAAATCTTATATAGGAAAATGTATCGTGCCTCGCAAACTCGTTTGCTAGTCTGTATTCTGGATGCACTAAAACCTGCTTTATTTCAAGAATATCACGGTGAACTTACTAATGTAGGCTTTAACAAACTCTATTTTACGTTCCACGTTTTAAACCTTGGCTATTTCTGCAATCGATTCAACGACCTAACAATAAGATTTCATCTCCTTTGTTAAATCTCTATTCCAAGCAGAAGTGGTTCAAATGCCTTATTTACGATGTCAACGTTTATCGTCACAGAATGAAAATGATAACTGATAGTGGGAGGATTTTTTAAATCGATAAAGAACCTCAAGGGAACATACCATAACTATCGACAACACTGTACTAAAGTCGGATTTGGTTCCAATTTAATATTTCTTACGGTTTTAATCCTGATTTCCGTAGAAAACAAACGTTAAGCGATACTGACATGCAGTTGCTTAAAATCAGCTTTACGATAATATGTTCCGTCATCGACCCGAAGCTCATTTTTTAAAAGAATGACAGTGTTAATTTCAACCTTTATTAACCGAGCCTCGTATATAGAGGAAATTTCGAAGCTTTCTTCATCAGTTTTGTATTTTGTGCATTTGTGTTTGTAAGCCTCACTTCGATTCTACGGCCATATATAGTCGAGAAACAGGGCCTCTGTTCACGTGATAGTAACATGCGTAGCAACTGTCTCATTTTATTGAACTTTCTAGACATTCGCATTTCCACCTACGCACTGTAGTAAATTAGTGCTGATTGGTCAATGACTTGGCTCCTGAAGAAAAGCTAGTAATATGTAAACTGTGATCCGGCAAGGGAAAATCCAGTCGTGTTGTTCCCTGTGAAGACGCGCGACCCGAGCAGAACGACGATCTGCTCGTGTGCTACTTTAATTCGCGCACATGTGCTATTGAAAGCTAGCTCCCCTTGTTTTGGGTTGAGCAATAAGAACAATCTGGCGACTATACGAGAGTCAGCAGCAGTTAAGTGTTGTTCCACTAGTGTATTAGAACTCTTAGTTTCATGTGACAAGTGGGTTCCAGGTTGTTAAATTGTAAAAAGAATTATGCCAGCGTGGACAATTGTTAAGTATTACCAGTTGGAGATTATAGCGGACTCTTGGGATTACCCAACGTGCTATTAAAATTATTACGGCTCCGATACAGGAACTCTTCTCTGGACCACCTTTTCCATCCAGTTTGTTTTCGACTCCAGGACCCAAGCCGCATCAGCAGCAAACCAACTGACCGGCCGAAAATCATTGTAAGTAAGTGAAATCTTAATTTATCAATTCTGCCCCACAGCCACCTTTATTGAAGAAAATAAAATAAGAAATAAGGTAAAGGGAGCAATAAAAGACGCTAGATCGGCCGGACACATATACAATAAAGGTTGCTTGTTTATTTGTAATCTTTTGAAGTTCTCTCAATTTGTATGAATTACATTCAGTATCATTACATTTTTTATACAGTTTAACCTGGTTTTGTGATTCGCACTGCAGAATAATTTTATTTTGTTAATATCTGTGCTTAATCTAATTAATTGCACACTTTTCCCCATTTTTACGGTATCTATGTTTTGTCTACCGTTTTCCCCAGCTTCGGTTAAAGACTAAACGTAGGTATGGGAGAAATCGTGATTTGCCGTTACAAAGCTGGGATAGACACACTAAATGAGTGACAGAGAGAGAGAGAGAGAGAGAGAGAGGTGTAAAACCTTCTTCCGCAGGAAAAATCAATGTAAATGTTACAGTTGTATTTACGAAACTTTAACCACGATTGAAAACACGATTCTAACCATAAATGACGTCCGTGCCTAAAACAGAATCATCAATCTTCGGATGTAATTGTGTCCGAACATATGACTGTTTTACTTGCTAAAACTCGACAGTATTTGGAATAGGTATTGTAGTGTTTGCGTATAGAATCCAGAGTTTGAGTCACGTAGTATATGTAGCAGACGACTTAAAGTTAATTTCCTTGGAAACTTTTCAAACTTGCGAAAAAGGAAAGAGAGGGAGAGAACAGTAAGCACGCTATAAATGAATAAAGTACATTTAATTACCATAGTAATATCACGAGGGTAAGTCTTTTCGTAAGAAGTTAAAATATAACATTTTTATTCTTGTTCGCGAAAATTTTCTCCCGTTAACCTCCGGTATTACGCACAGACGAACAAAGACAAATCAGCTGATCGTAATAGAACACACACACCAACACAGACATAACATTTTGTTTACACCTTTGTTATTTATACGTATGTTAAGAGTATTGTGAGAAAATTATTATAGGATATGTGTTAAGATATGTTAAGATAAATTAATAATCATTTGAGAAATTTAAAAAAATACCTTAAGTGAACTTCGAGCATAAGTTCAGTTTTGATTTTAAAAAAGTCACCATCATGAGGCCGTGTTTAGTATCTGTTGGTACATGTTTATTCGGTATACATCTAGATAAAGGTGTAGAGACCGTAAAATCTTTTGAATGCGCGCAGGCCCGTGTTCTAGAAGAGAAGTCTGAGTTGTGAAATAGCCACGTAGTACTTAATGATATTTGTTTGTTTACACCGAAGACAGTTGTAGGAAAAAATAACGTTAGTAAGATTATTGGCTATGAGTTTGTCGAACAACTTCGTACAGTGGCGGACGTATTGTTTTGTAGGTTTGTACAAGAACTTGGGGTGATGTGTGAAAGAATAGTAGGAAAGTCGGTAAAAGATACATATAGAACAAATCAGAAAATTATTAGTGTTTAGGAAAAGGAAACAAGCCATGTAAATCGTCATCAAAATAACAAGACTACTAGATCTAGAATTTAAAAAACCAGCACGATATAGCCAGAAACGAAAATTTTGTTTTACTGCCACTAGGAAGACAAAACAGCTGATCACTTATGACGTCAGCAACGGTAATGTTAAGTATTCGCACTCTCAAAGTATTAATACGAGAAGAAAAAATCAGTTCACCTCAAAACTAAATGTGAGGCAAGTTATTCGTGAGTTAAGCATAACTCCTAGAAGTACGCCAACTCAAGAGAAAGACGTAAATGTAAAAACGTAGGGTGAAATGTTACAGAACATGCTGCAGAGGGAGCCCTAGCAGGCAAAGGCAAGCAAAAGCGAAGCATAGTAGTACCGCAACTGTACAAAAGTTAGATAAAAATCAGCTGATTGACATGAGTCAACAAAAACGCAACGGTACCTAGATTAAACTAAGATCATTTAAATGTAATCGATATAAATGGAAAATTAAAGGGTTTCGAGAACCAATGTAAGTCCCCGAACAGAATCGAACATATTACCAATAAAACTTAAAATGAAGACAAGAACCAATTTAAAGAAGTGACTTACCGCGATTAAAATCATCGTGTTCTATTTTCTTCGCAGCTTTCAGTTACTTCATTAAAAGTATGAGTAAGGAAGAATAGTTGGGAGGGGAACAGAATCATGTTAGACTTATTTAAACCGATATTGAAAGCATAGTACTTGACGTGTATTTCGTCCATCCCCTTCGTAAATCGATTGTTAGGGTTTCGTTTTTTCATCTATCCCAAGATACCCCCCGTCGTCGATCTGCCTCTGCCATGAAGAACAGTCACACAATTATATACAAGTATGTTTATTTAAAATGTATTTCTTGTAATTTTTGCAGCATTTTGACATCTTGGACTCGATTTGGAGCATAAAGGAAGGACAACATTATAAATTTTAAACAGGTTATTTGATTTAGACCGCGAACTAGGGCTTTGAAAATTGTAATAATGCCCCACCACTTTTTAAAAGTATGGTTATCCCGTTTTGGGTACGGAACTTTAGTATCGAATTCTGGTTTGGATGTTCATGTTTTGTATGTTTTTATTTCTTTTTAGGTGTTTCCAGTTTTGGAACCAGACTCTATTAAAAAATGTTATTGTCTAATCGTGTTTTGAGTTTTTATTAATTCTCCTTTATGTGTGATATGAACATTTAGCTGTCCCCATACAATTATGCGTTTAGAGAAATATTAGGCAATTAGACATATTTAAAAATCTAATTAGAGAAGTACTAGTAACTATTACAATTAATTGTGATATTTGAATTTTGGGTAATTAAAAAATATACTCCTTAGTTAATGAATAATTTTATCTGACTTTGTATTGAGTAATGGTAAAACTATATTAAATTTGTAATGCAAGATTGATTTGGCGTTGAAATATAGTAAATCAAACATAATTTAGTATAATACTGAAAATAGCTGACAACAATATTGGATTTGGTAAATCTGTTTGGGGGTTTGCTCACATATGGTGTTTGCTATGCCAAGTCAATATGTAGTCGTTACGATCATAATGAGGTTTGAAATTTACTTGAGTTTAGAGACAACTATATTATGAGTTCAGAAGAGTTAAAAGTCAAAATATACTTCATCACCTAGGAACAACACTACTTTCCTCGCCAAATTAAAATAATGGAACCAGGGTAGCGTCTGGTTGGGTTCCAGCTAATGTATAGATTCGGCAATTAACTGCAAATTTCAAAATTTTGTTTGTTTTTTAATGTTTAGCATAATTAGAGAAAAGTACAGTAATAAAATTGATGTTTGGAATTTAGATTTTAATAAAATATTTAGTTTTGATTTGGAATTGGAAAAAGTAAATTAGAGTTATTTTTTTGATTTTTGAACATAACTCTTGTTTCCTGTGCAGGCGATTATTAACTGGTCTCGAGAAAAAGAAAAAATGACACCAGTTGATAATTCCTCGGTACCCCCTGCTACGATAAACACCGGACAAAATCATGTATCGATAGTAATGGATGCCTATGCCAGTTAGACAGTACATTGTAAAGTTAAGGATTATGTTAGAAGAACGTATTAAGATTGTTATGTACTAGTAGGCATTGAACAACATTATCGTTTAATGAGCAAGTTAATATTGTTAGTTTATATTTCATGATTATGACAAATATTCCTGTGTGTGACGTTACACCGATTGTGATAAGTGCATTTACTAGTTAAGCCGCACATTTATGTTGGCAAACGCTTTTTTAAAAGTTATGTTTTTAAACCTACTAATTTTGTAGTATGAGCGGGCCTTCAATAATATTAATTGTTAACTGATTGATAAAAATTCAAATGCGGAGCTGTAGGATTGAAATTTCGTATCAGGGTATATCTCTTATCGTTCTTTTCATTGTATTTAATTTTTTATAGTGACTTTTAAAGGCCTGAATGTTGACAGCCCAATTTGGGTTTGGGAAATTAACTCGGGCATGTCATAGCTGTAATGCATAAAACATTCAGCTGGGTGGTATATATAAGGTTTTAGTGTAGAAGCGACTCATTCGAATTGTAAGGGAGTTTAGCGACCCTACACGCTTCAGCTGTAGGAGATTGTAAATCTGCGCCCTTTGGTCTTCGGAACCGATTCATTAACCTACATTTTTTTTATTAATGACTTACAACCAGTGTTGTCAACCAGTGACGCACAGAATGGCTTAACCGCCGTTTGACTCATTATATTTATTAAAATGTTGAAAGAATTATCAGTTAATGCCAGTATATAAATAGATACCTAAATCGTTTTATTTGTAGCGATAAAATAAGTAGGAATTTTAGATAGTATATATGTTGATATTACTCAATTTTGAATATTAGTAATTTCATTAATAAATTTCAAATATTTAGTGAAGAAAATATAATTAGTATCTATGTTTTGTTCGTATACTATAATACATTTACATATTACGTTCGTATATTTTAATTATCTTTTTGAAAAATGTATACCTAAAATGAAGAAGTCGTTTTAGTGCGGAAAACGTTTAAAAAAGAGTTTGTTTTCGTAATTCTTCATGAGTATCTCTTACTCAACGACTCGCACAAAGGAGAGAAGACCTAATCTTTGTTTTGTTTTCTCTCGAATATTCGTACACATGAAAAAAATGTTTAACCTATTTTATAAAAGTTTTCATTTACTTCTATACGAAAGAAGCAATAGTTGAAACTTTCGCTACACAATTCATCTGAATAGAACAGTCGTAATTAATGAATTACTTCGTTGTTTAACTGATTGTTTTTATGTTTATCGGTTTGAGTGAAGAGAAAGTATTGTTTAAACCAGCATTTGTGAATAAACTCACACAATAGTAGTACTATGTATCGAAATATAACTGAATTTGAAAGTTTTCATATTAAAAAAGACGAAAGGAAAATACAAGGGAATTTTTGTTTCATTCTGTAATCTAAGTCCCATTGCTGATGGTATGTTGAATGAATCATGCATAAATTAATTAGGCATGTGGATATTGATAATGGTTACCAAGCGAACAAAATGATTGCGTATAAAGTATTTTTGGGCTGTATACGTTTCAGTACAACCGAATGGCAAGTGAGCAGTATAAATGATTTATTGCTATTTCTAAGATGCGAAAGGCTGTTGTAAAGCGGCGTCCTCACATAAAGTTCGTGTTATGATGTACGCGTATTTTAACGTGATGCCAAAGGCCCTTAGAGGGCGGCTCACGTTCGGAGATAGTTGCTCATTGTTACTTTCCTAATGCCTAGCTTGTCGATGCTTGATGAGTAGGAAGTGTTTACTGTAAATGTTTAATATTTTTAGAGGTGGATTGTATATCCCTCTTCTGATGTATGTTTGCGAATTATGCTTATGAATGTGCTATTAGAATTGTACTTTGCTATTGCCTATGAGAAGTTTTGTTGAAGATAACATTAGGTAATGATTGTATCAGCCAATGATCGTGCGTTCGTTAATATAGTACAGATCCGTGCACTAGTATTTATGCCTATATACCTTTTGCACTTTCCCACACAGCAAGGAATATTTTCTCAACCAAAAGAAAATATTTTCCTTGGTTTCCAAAAGGTTTTCCTTCTCTGGAGATTTCCATACTGGTTTCCCTAATGTATTCCGAATATTTCCGTAAAATATTTTCACAAAAATGTTTAGAAGACATTTTAGAAATTACTGAAAGTACATTTTGAGAATGTTAGCCGGAAAGTATATCTAGGAAAATATTCACAAAATATATTAGAAATATTTTATTGGCTGTAATCTAATATGTTTTCACTGTTGACAAGGAAAATATTTTCGAAATGATAATAAAAATGTTTTTAATATATGATATGGGAAACAATGAAAGGAAATATATTCCATATATTTGAAAAATGTTTTCTAATAGGTTATTTGCAATATTTTCTATTTTTACAAGAAAACATATTGAACATATATTTCTAAAACGTTTAGAATGAAAATTCTTTCGTAATATAAGAAATATTTTTCAGAAATGTTTTAAAAAGGTTTACTTGATTTTAACAAAAGTATTTTGGTAACCTTCTGTTATAACTTAAACGGAATATTTTCGTACAATATTTTAGTCTTATTTCCAGAATATTTTATCGAATTTTGAATTTAAAACTTTAAAACAGGGAAAAGAAAACATATTAAAAATGAATAGAAAATGTTTTCTGTTATGTGTTAGAAAATATTTTCTGTTTTTAGTGAACAACATTTACTGATATATTATAGAAATATTTTTACATTGTTTTCAGAATATACTCTTCTGTTACTGGAGAAAATATATTCCTTGTTATATCTGAGGAATATCCCAAATATTTACCGGAAATATTTTTTTAAAAATGTTTGGAAAACATTTTATGAAGTACAATAAGTATATTTTTAGAACGTTACAAGGAAAATAATCTAAGGAAAATTTTCACAAATTCTACTATTGTGTTGAATGTAATGTAATATGTTTTCAATGTTGAGAGAGAAAATGTTTTCAAAGTAATACTGAAAATGTTTTACATACATGATATAAAAAACAGAATAGGAAATATTTTCCATAGATTTTACAAATGTTTTCCAACGTGTTACTTGCAATCTTTTCTATTGTTAGGAGAAAACGTATGAAATATAATTTTAAAAATGTTTCGAATATTTTAAAAATAAATTCGTTCGTAATATGAGAAATATTTTCCAGAAATATTTTTGAAACGTCTATTAATTTTGTATGTCTATTTTGTATTATGTTGTCTATTTTGTTTTTGTTACCTTCTCCTGTAACTTAACCCTAGAAAGTCTAAGAATGTTTTTTGTCTCAAGTAGGTCCAAGGGGAGGCTCCTCGAACCCCCAGTATAACATACTATAATTCACATAATGCCATCTAACAACAAATGAATATAGAATATACATTCAGAACTTACTCGTGGCTGATATGTTGTTTCCCAACATAAGAACACAATCCTTGTTAAATACAAACGAAAAAATCTGTATACTTGTAGAAAATATGTCACATGGAAGTCCAAGGAGGGGGTTCGATTAGCCCACTACTTAGAAATAATTTTTAATTTACAAGTTACTAAATAATAACGCACATTAATGATGTGGATTTATCAAAGAAGTAATAATAGACAACAAATAAAATTCTCAATATTTTAATCAAGACTTACGACGGGGTTTTTTTAAGAAATACAAACGAGTGGGTTCGAGAAGCCCCGTCCCTTGGATTTCCTAGGGTTAAATAAAATATTTTCATACAGTATTTTAGAATTATTTTCAGAATGTTTTATCTAATGTTTAATTAAAAAAGTTAAAACAGATATTAAAAATGAATAGAAACTGTTTACTATCATGTTTATGAAATATAGTTTGTGCTTTTAGCTGATAGTATTTTATTATATATCAAAGAAATACTTTTACATTATTCTCATAATATATGATTCAGTTACAATAAAAGTACATATTCCTTGTTATACCTAAAATGAATTTTACCGGAAATGTTTCTGAAACATTTTTCTAATTTAAATACGTTGGAGATTATACATGCATACGTACATACATACAGAGAGAGAGAGAGAGAGAGAGAGAGAGAGAGGAAAGTTACCAATATCAGCCCCCTATCCCTAATCCGGCGCCCCAGTCTCTAGCGTCTCTGTGAAGCGTAAACAGCCAAGTGTTGTGCTGGGCACATTACTTACTCCGATTAAGAAAAGGCGCTGATAATAGAAAGTAATCCTACACAGTTTGGGTGCTGAGAATCAGTAGGGATTGTGATTTGAGTGACTTGCAAGTTTTGGTAGTGTCAGAGAAATCTGAAGTTTCACGATAAATGAGTATGAGTAGGCAAAATTTTCATTATAGTAGCTAATTAAGGAACTACAGAGTTAGTAAATACGTGTTTAGTAATGCATTATAAGCTTTAATTGTGAAAGTATTACGTTTGTTTCCGCCATGTGCTGAAATCCTAATCCGGCAGCCCTTTTGGAGTCCTAAACCGGCACCCTCTTTAATGGCATATATGTCATTAGTAGACCCTATAGCTTCTAGTCTTTATAGGCTATAGTCCTATATAAAATGAAATAGAGTTGTTCGAGTTCTGAGGGAGTTTTTCATTGTTGCAGCGCCGAAAAGAAGCCGCCTTAATTAGGAAAACGGAAAGAAAACCACGCACTATAATCACAATTGGCCAAAAGAAAATATGACTGAGGCCATAACTGCTGTGAGATCGAAGGAAATGTGATGAAAGAACGCTCAGTATCTCAGGATTCAGCTCTCTTTTCAACACTTGAAATTCTAATTGAATACACTGCTTCACCAGAAAATGACGATTCATGTATGTTCTGTTCAGACAATGATGAAATGCGAGTTATGCGTCTTATGTGTTCAGACTGGGCACATGTTGAATGTATTGGAGCTGACAAAGACTATTACATATGTGACGTTTCCAGATGATTGTGATTGGTGCTTTTTGTTTGTTTGTTTATTGAACAGTTTTCATAATTATATTGAACGTTTACGCAAGAAGCGAATACATACAATGAAAATAAAAATGTTTATATTTCTTCAACATTTTTATGTGTTTTATCAGTCAAATTATTTATATTTTCTGAAATAAAGTCATGGTACGTCATTATCTGTTCATATTTAATTTTCTTCAGTTTATTTGGTAATTTTTAGGTAACTCACTGCTAGTAATATACGAGAATGCTGATTTAGGCTATCTTTTTTCAGACTCATGAATTTGATAGGTTTCAGAAAAACCTTTATAGCTTCAACCACGTTAGGCTTATCAACTTTCTACTGCCAACTGAACATAAGAAACTTGTTTAACTTTTTATATTGAATACTTAAAAATGACAAATTCTAATTCTATCAATTATAGGACTGAAAAACAAAATGGGGTGCCGGATTTGGCTACTTTATTCTATATATATTAGTGCACTGCACGGTTCGGGCTCAGGCGGTCCAGCTCTGCTGTTTCCTTAGCCCAGGCTGGGCTAGGGCGGGCCGGCGCTTCAAGTAGGGCAGGGTTCGAGCGATTATTTGTAGTTCTTTAATAATTATTGACTCTAGTTAAATGATATTTGCAATAAAACTAACGAGGAGTGAAAGGTATTACAAACAATGCAACGTTTACAGTTTCTATTGCTTAGCGGCTCAACTTTTTCTATATAGAGAATTAATTGTTCACCCTAGTGGCCGGCCGGGCTTGGGCGAGTTGGCTCCACTATTAATTTTGGCCGGGCTTGGGACATAAATTTCCAAAATTTTCCGAGCCTGCATGGGGCTGGGTCGGGCCTAGCTACATTCGAGCCGGATTAGGCTCGGGCCGAAAAATTCGGCTCTTGCAGATCTCTAATGTATATATATATATATATATATATATATCCAGGGTGCACTGTTCAGAGCGTTTGGGAGGTGAATCTACTCATCGAAACATGAAAAAACTGTTTATGAACATGTGGTCAAAAGCAGGGATGCCACATTTAGTAATTTCGTACTAGTGATCTAGTACGTACTTCGGGTAAATCTGCACATTCTAGCGATTTTTGGCGTTTCCTTTCTGATGCAGACAAATGGCAAGGAAATGGTTCTTAAAATAATAGGAAGAAGTATATCACAGTTCGAACGAATATAGAAACTTCCAATTATTCTTTTTTTCTTCCTCTGACTAAATGAAACCTCTGCTGTTAACGACCTTTAATAAACAGTATCTATTTTTGGTCCGCTACCTCCTTAGCAGATATGAGATGGACTAAAATTGTAGTTTTTATTTTAAGAAAGTAAAAGAAAAATCCCTTAATTATACGGTACATTTACGTTTTATCACGCACACAGGCACAGTCTTTACTTGCTTCCCAATGAATTTGAGGAACATAAATAAATAAAACGTAGGGGAAAGTTGGGACGGTTGGGACATTTTTCATATATTATTTTTTTTCTGAGAAACTAAGTACCTTTGTGGCTAATTTTTTTAAATATGTAAAAGCCTCATACATGCTGATGCTTGTAAATTTATTGTACACATATCGCAGTGGACTAAGAACCACAGCCTTGCTTCAAAGTAAACTCTGTGGAATGTCCCAACCCTCCTAATAGGTAGGAGGCATAGGACGTGCTTGTGGGAGCGTTGGGACACTTGCCTTTATTTGAATCAATTATATATGTATTCTCTATTTACCTTTATTACCATGCGTATTAAGTGTTTATAACATAAGGTAGTAAATATCAGAGCAATACAAACACGTGTAGTTTATAATGTAGATATTTAAGAATTTCAAAGCACTTCGCTCTACAAAAAAAGTGACATCTACCTGCTACATTCTTAAACAATGTCAAAACTATTTTTTTCTAAACAAGTCAGAAACAGAAACAAAAGAACACAAAATAGTTATTGTTCAGAAACAAAAACATCAAAAGTGCATTTCTGTGAAAGAATGAAATGCTTTTAATACTTTGATTTATTACTCTTGAAATGTTTTTTTAACGGAGATTCTCGATTGAACTTAGATCTATTGGAAATTTAAAATGAGCATGAACCCGACGTGTTCCTTTGCTACTTATAGGCATCGGAAGGTGAAGGACAATATCATCCTCACAAATTACACTAACATCATCTACATTAGGGTATACAAAGTTGTATGTTGCCCCTTCTCTTCTTAAAAACTGAACCTCATATTCTCTGGGTATTATGCCTATTTTATTCAGTACCTTAGCAACATAATGCACACGT
Source organism: Thermobia domestica (assembly GCF_964235325.1). Taxonomy (NCBI): domain Eukaryota; kingdom Metazoa; phylum Arthropoda; class Insecta; order Zygentoma; family Lepismatidae; genus Thermobia; species Thermobia domestica. Next base: position 185,978,851 of record NC_137467.1, on the reverse strand, counting down.
CTCGTTTTTGTATTAAACTTCACTAAGATGAAGTTGCCAACATTGATTTCATTAGTTTCTGCACTGGCACTAGTTTCGGATTGAGAATCAATTGAATCTGAAGAATTAACAGCTCCAGCAAGTTCTACAAGATCAAGCTGGCTGTCATCACTGTCTTCATCCTCACATCGTCTCCGTTTTGGTTTGCAAGGTTTCTTACGTTGGGCACCAATCTTCTCTTTTAATTCATTTGTAAGTCGCAATTTTTCTGGTGTCGAAGTAAGTATGGTAGATTTTGATGTTTTTCTTCCTCGTTTTGTGCCCTGTCTAGATGAAGCTTTTGGGAACGGTCGTATTTCTTCCGGAGTTACGATGTTTGTTTGTGTAGTGAGGCACATAGAAGAATTGCTGCTTGGTTCAGGAAGCAGTGGCATCGTTGAAGGTAGACAAAGTGACGTAGAAGTTCCTGGTAACACCAAACGAGTTTCGTCTGAAGGATTGTTTATAGGAATGGGTCGATCTGTCACGGAGGAAGGAAGGAAGTCCTCATCTGTAAATATGCATGGATCAAGAGGGAAAATACCCGTTTTCCTGAAGCCAGCCTGGATATTAATTGGAGTCATTGCACGTGGCAAAGCAGTAGCTACAAGTTCGGGTATCTCATATATCGTTAAAGTTTTTCCGGGGTGATTGGCCATCCACGAATCAGCTGCAGTATTATAGAAGGCCTTAAAGGGACCAAAAACACTGACATCCAAAGGTTGAAGTTTATTACTGCAGTGTGGTGGTAACGTAAGTAACACCACACCTTTACGTTTTGCAAACTCCAGTGATTCAATGGAGATGTGGCTTTTGTGATTATCCATAATAAGTAAAACTTGTTTCTCCACAGTGGGGTTTGCGTATTTTACAAAATGTTGCAGGAATACGAGGAAGGTGTCTGCATTCATCCAACCACTAGGATTCGCACAACCTGAAGATCCAATAGGTGCACCCTTTAGCATGTAATCTTTCATATGCACTCGTGGAAATACGAAGAAAGGTGGCATAGAATTGCCACTATCACTAACAGCACAACACATTGTCACTAAAGTTCCTCTTTCTGCAGATGTTACTTTTCCTACTTGCTTCAATCCCTTTTTCGCCAACACTTTTAATGGAGTTTGGACAGTTGTTAGTGCTGTTTCATCCACGTTCCATATGTTATTGTGTTCAAATTGATGTTTCTTCATCACTGTGGTAAGATTTTCGAAGAACATACCAACATTCAGACGATTGAAACTTGTTGCCCTGGAAAGACTCGTAGCTTCTGGTGTTCTCAAACTAAGATCCGGATTTCTGTGCATAAACCCCTTCAGCCATGATTTACTTGCTTCTTTGTTCTCAGTCCACTGTGTTGAAATCTTCTTTCCATTAGCTGTAGCAAATTCATAGGCTAATTTTCGAGCCTCTTTTGTTCCCAATCCATAATGCAATTTGGATGCTTGTGTAAGATAGTTTACGAGAAGTATTTCTTCGTCTGCAGTAAACACTTGTGTAGTCACGAAACTAGCACTATATGTCATTTCTGTTGGATTAGTCTTTCTTTTATCAACAAATCTTGCTAACGTACTCTTCGCTATATCATACTTCCTTGCTGTTGCTCGAAGTCCTCGCCCGTCTTCAACAACTTCGTCCACTGCCTTCTTCATAATGTCCGCAGGAACTTGGACTCGACATGTTTTCTTCTTGTAGAAGAATGGCATTCTGCAAAAGGAAAGAAGAGAGACTAGCTTAATTGATATGAATATGTTATCACGAACATGCAAATTAACCAAATTCATATCGTACTATATATTAGCCATTCTAATGTTTTCTCCTAGGGTTTCAGTGGTCCCGTTACAGTTAAATTTAGGAAACGAACATGTAGTTGTTTCATTTTCCTCTAGAGGGGGCGCGGTGGCTCAGTGGTAGAGCGTTCACCTCCGGTGCTCTGGGTCCCTGTTCGATCCCAGCTCGCGCCGTGTGGACTTTGTGGTGGACAAACACGTGCTCGTGGATTTTCTCGGGGTTCTCCCGTTTCCTCCCACTTTATTCATTCCACCATTTCATTCATTTATCATCATCACCGTCTCCTTTAGCCTAACCGGCATAACCGTGGGACGTCAAACTTACTTAAAGAATTTCATTTCATTTTCCTCTAGAGTTTCTTTAACCAGATAATCCGGATTCGATTTCTTGTGGGAGTGCATGTGGTTAGGATTCTACGTTACACAGCACATAACCTCGGTGCTCTATGTGACGCTAAACTTCCATTAACAAAGAATATTGGTTTTCCTAACTCAGTTCACTACTTGGTACGGACATCATCGGTAACAAGATTAATAGACTTGGGCCGATGTAGCCTATCACTTATTAGATAGGGATATAGCATATTAGCAATAGCTCCAGATTTGTCACAGTTTAAATTAAATTGTTGAGTGGAATACAACTCTGACTAAAATAACAGGTAGCCTATCATTCGGCAATGCGCTGTTCAATTCTGAAGGTCATACATTATCGACAAATACGAGTAACTGAAATTTTAAATACCACGGGTCTTATGCAGAGTCGTTTTGACGTATGATTAGCGTCATACTAAAGGCCTGACTACTGCAGGAAACATGTTAGTCAACTCTTTCGTATGGTACTTATCACGCGTAAGAACGACTCTGTATAAGGCCCCACTTGACTACGCGTGTGGTAACAATACGCCGATTACGCGTACGGCTCCTTTGTAACATCCTGTAACCAAGGTATATATAGATATGGTAAAGTAATACAGTTGGGTTGTCTCCTTGTACAACATAACACGTAGGCATATACAAAATTGGCATTGCCGTACAGGTAACCGATGCGGTGTACGGCTACCGGACTCGTAACCACAGCGTTTACAATATTGTAAACAGCAGTCAGAAATAGGTCTACCTGAACATACACTACTTTATGTTTCTAATTTTATTATCCAAAGAAAGGAGTAGATCTCAGCTCCATTTTAACGTTAATTATAAATAACACGACCTTACTCGACAGCAGAGAAAAAACAACAATGTTGTGACAGCACTGTTCAAAACATCGGTATCGAATAGTACTGCAGATAGGAGGGTTGGGACATGTCCCATCCCTCCACACTGTAACTGTCCCATGGCTCCTACTAGTACCTATATTTCAATATCTTTTAAGGCTAACCAACCCACTATCTGATAACAATCCAACATTATTCACACATCTTCCTTACATATCTAAAAAGCTATTTGCCGTTCTTACCTGGCGTTCAATATTTTCAGACTCGTACTAGACGTCAAAAGACGTAGCGTTGCAACTGTACTACGAGCTTCTGTTTTTAGTCTTTCTTCCTTTGTCTGGAATACACGGACCCTGGCGCCAACTCGACTCTGTATCAAACACCGCGAACTCAACGTGCATGAAACAAAACAATAACGGAATCAGTAGCTCCAACTGTGTAGCCATAATAATCACTGTCCCATCCCTCCGCCCGTCCCAACCCTCCTAACCCTCCCCTAAGTACCAGATAATAGAGTCAATACAGACATTTTCATCTGTAACACATTTGTTGAGAACTATAATTGGATGTCACGTGCAAGTCCTCTAAACATGTTCCATCCTTTAATTTTATCCGTATAACAAATCCTGATTTCAGAGAAAATTCCGCTAACGATGTCATATGAAGTTCTACACTCTTGTACTTTATGTATGTGAGACCACATGAGAAATCAAGAGACAATACTAAAAGGTTTTCTTCCAGGATCAAAGTCTAAGTGTGAATGTGCTGAACTGGGACTTTAATTGCGTCCCTTGTACAAAAATAACAAGTAATCCCAATGTTTATTTATTTTAGTCCTTGGGGGGAGGGGGAGATGAAATCTAACCCTCGGAAGGATTTCTAAAAAAAAAAAAACACTGGATTCTAACTGCCACTGTTTGTTATATTACACAAAATATGGTTGTGGTGATACGTAAATGATATTGCGTTTTCGTCAGGGCTTTCATTCTGCAGGAGAGGAGGATAATAATACCTGCAGAATATTTTCTATTATCAGAGAGTATTGAAGGTGATTGCATTTCCTCCATTCTAACTTGGCCAAGCTAGGTACATTATATATAAGGATTAACATAGCCTAAAAAGCTTTTTCCATGGCAGAGGTCTACGGGACTCTGTATTCCGAAATTTTCGACGGCTCCCAAGTAAGAACATAAGTGTACCAAAGGCATAGCCTGAAAAGCCTTTACATGTGTGCGCATTTGAGACATGGGTCTACAGTTTAAAGTGGTATAACAACTACATGAGCTCCCAGCGGAAATCAAACCATGGTCTCCCGTGCTCAAGGCGTATATGCTAACCATACAAACGCGAACAAATTCACAAACACACACACACTATATATATATATATATATATATATATATATATATATATATATATATATATATATATATATATATATATATATATATTGTTGAGTTGATATTGAGTTTATCGTCCCTTTTAGCAGCGAGGCGTGGACCTACTGATTAACGTGGAATCGGAACTAAATGAGCTCCCGCTGGGAATCGAACCCGGCCCAAGTAGCACACTTATGTCATAACAACGTCAAATGTTGGTCCTTAAATTCCAAAAGACGTCAAGCGAAGGAATATGGCGTCATTTGTTACGTTAAATAATGGTAACAAATATAACGGAGATACGACATGCGGACGTCTTTTAAGCCGCGCCTCTATTACTTTCGAATGTGATTGCGAATGCGAATTTCCCAGCACGTGTAAATAAATTAGAGGCCTCGAATAGTTCCGACCAGCAAATTGCAAACACCGATGAAAAGATGCGAATGATCCCAACCTTGGGTTTGTTCGTCCGAATACGTGCAAAGGATTTTCTATAGAGGTAGCGTTGCCAGATCTAGCATAATGATGCTAGATCTATACATTGTTCAGCGTAATCTCTAAACTCCGATAAACAAAATATTTGTATCCTTCCGCTTGTCACAAATACGATTGGCTAGTGATGTATCACTCCCACTCCCCACGGGGAGGAGCAAATTATACACGTGCATTTTGACAATACTGTCTCGTGTTGTCCAGATACTTACAGCAGCAGCAGAAAAGAAAGAAAAGAAACTCGAAAGATTAAAAAAAAAAGTATTTGAATGTCGCTCGTTGCTTAGTGAGAAAAGGTTTGCCTTGTTGCTGTTTCACCACAACACTCGCGAAACCGGGATTCATGCCAGTCATATTTCAGACTTTAAAAGCAGAACACCCGTCCACAGTTGGGTTGGCGCCATAATTACTGCGCATGCTTAGTGTATATTTCTATTGTTTCATTAGTCACACTCGATTGCAGTATTATTAAATAATCCGTATTATATTTTTGTCATTTATAATAATATAGCAGTTTTATATGAAGCTTCATAGTAAACGTAATAATGCAATCACATGAACTATTTTGCGGAGGAGTACAAGCGTCGTTAGGACAACAGCAAATCAGCGAGATTTAGTTTCACGTGGCTTTGTTTATCGCAGTTTAGAGCTTACGCCGAACAATGTATAGCATAATTTGTATGTCTTTAGCATCTAGCATCTTGCTTTTAGGATCCTGCCCAAATCTAGCATAATTTCAGCAAGTTTATCAAAAAGCCGTAAAACCTGGAGATGAGAAAGAACTTGGTCATGGGAAGAAAAAGAACGGCAGAAATGTATCCTCTTCCATTGATTCATATAGTCGGTAAACCATACAGGCAGTCTTATTTTCCGAAGTAAGTTAGAAACTGCTTTTTTTTTTCTTTTTTTTTGGTGGCTCACCCAGGGTTTTCTAATCCTTTAACTGCGAGGCATGGGCGGAGCTATGGGGGCCATTCTCCCCTCAATTTTTTGACAACTTCACCATCTTTATTTCTGACTTCATTACCATCTTTATTCCTGAAATTAAAGGTCCGAGACCGAGCAAAAAATCTGCCCCCCCCCCCCAGGCAGACAATTCCCAACTCCGCTTATGCTGCGAGGTAATTTTCTTTCAATATATGTAAACAAACACTTTGCATTCATTTAAACGATTCTCTTGTCGTCGCGAATTTTGTCGAGGAATTTGAAGCTTAAAAATATACAAAACTATAATTATGCCTGTTGTTCTGTATGGCTGCGAAACATGGTCACTTACTCTGAGGGAAGAACGGCAGTATTTGAGACTGAAAGTATTTGAGAACAAGATTCTGAGACGAATATTCGGACCCAAGAGGAACGAGAATGGGGAATGGCGGAAACTTCATAACGAGGAACTACATAATCTATATGGTTTACCCAACATTGTTAGGATCGTCAAGTCTAGGAGGCTTAGGTGGGCGGGTCATGTAGCTAGAATGGAAGAAAGTAGAAACGCTTTCAAAGTCTTGACTGGAAGACCAATCGGAAAACGACCATTAGGAAGACCTAGGCGCAGATGGGAGGACAATGTTAAGATGGATCTCGCGGAGATAGGAATACAAAGTAGGAACTGGATCCAATTAGCTAAGGATAGAAGTCAGTGGAGAGCTTTTGTGAACGCGGCACTGAACCTCCGGGTTCCATAGGCCATAGAGTTACTTAGTTAGTTATACGATATATACGCCATTGAGTCTGACAACGACTGCACTAGTTTAGTTGAGTTAAAGCTTTGGTGCGTGAAGTATTGAGTTCTATCCATGCATTCTTGCGCTCTGCATATTTTAAGTTACGTTATCGTATCTCAGCTTCGTTTTTTTTAAACTCCTGAATTTGCAATTATGAGGATCTAGCATAATTTGACCGAATCTAGCATAATTTCGATCAGGTTTTGGAATAATTCCGAGCTGTGAGTCTGGCAACGCTGGGGAATTGAGCGCTACGAGAGAAATAAATTTTGTTTTGCGTGAAAGCAGACGACGCAAGGAACTTGGCGTGGAAGGTATGTATATTTTTCTTTATTTTGTGTTTAAAATATGAAGATTTAATTAATACATGAACCCCAACTTTTTATTCAATTTATATTTCCTTTTTTTTTCCTCAAGTGATGATTTTAGGAATATACGTAATTATTGACAAATATGTTTGAAATAGTTAAAACGGTTTCTTTTACTCATGGAGAAAAGTTTCTTAGAAAGTAGATTGATTCTGTAATCTCTAATTTTATTTAGTTAATTTATTTTAAAGTGAAAATAGTAGCGGTTACCACGAAAGCACTACAAGACACGCTGCAACTGCGCATCGATAAGTAGGGCCCTTTGAAAAAATATAGTAGAGTAGGGTAAGGTAAAGTAGAGTTAAACTCTGTCAAACTCGTAACCCAGCTGAGTTACTTTCGTTCCTTCGCTCAGTAATATTCGTGCATCTACAGTTTCCATTTTCATCCTAAGTTAAGTTTATTGTGTTCTGTAATATCATTATTTTAAGTTTGGATCATAGTTTCAATTCTATATCTACACTATAACTTTATTCAGCGCACCAAATTTGAGTGATAGTTATTAACATATTTAGTACATAACTTCCAAAAGTATAGGAAAGAATGTTTTAGTATTTTGGATAGCCTGAGGTAAGATAAAAAAAAACGCATAAAACGCTTCGTTTGACTTATCCTTGATTCTGAGATATCTTTCGTTTTTAAATTTTGCCACACATGCTACAAATAGTAATTTTACAACAATTGCTTTATTTTAGGAGTCCACTGTGTTTGGAGGCTATCAACCGAGATGATTTCAAGGTACGCCGCACACAGGTACTACATAGACGGTACCAAATTTGACCGTAAGTAAGGATGAATCCCAGGAAAAGGAAGAAAGTGTTGTGACTCGCCTAGCATTTCAAAGTGTCTTCCTATGTGATGAACTATCATCAGCCTCCCATCATTAGCGCGCGGCTTGCTCAATTTGCAGATTCGACGAAAAACGTTTTATATAGAGAGAGTTTGGCATAGAGACATTTAGTATAGGAAGCCCAAAATTCATAGCGTCGACGTAACACCAATTTAAAAATATAGACTGAAGATCTAATTAATTCTTATTGACTGTGATTTTTTTTTATTGGCGTAGCTCGCTTCGTGTGATGTGTATGGTACTCATTTAAGCTAATTTGCGTGCATATTATGCTGTTTTAATTTATGGCAGTTAAATCACACTTCAGATTCTAAAGTAATGTATAATATACCTACTTCGTATCGTTAAATATATTCTTAGATGAAGGTGACAGAGAACTTTTCAAGAAATAGTTTAATTTATTTTGTGTGTGTTGAGGGCAGGGGGGACGTAAGTAAACGCATGATTCTGCTGCTTGGTTTTCGGTGATTGGTACAGTCATCTTCTGAACTACAATACTAGGGTGTGGGAAAGGGTTTGTAAGATGCAACTCTGTTCAAACTTTTCTTACAAAGTAAGTTTTTTTTATGTTAAATAAAACTTGTTAAAATGGATACACTGATGAGGTGTATTTACATTTCAAACTATTATAATGTACGGTATGCAATTAGTAGACTTAAATTAATATAGACTTTTTGTTTATGTATTCACATTAAATATATTGTGTACTACAAATGTATACTTAATGTAAAATTTAATAAATTATTACTGTAATTATTCTCAATAAATCTACAGGATTTTATTTTATGTATTGTCTTTTAAAGGTTCATTCCTTTATTTAGCTTTCGGTTTGTTATGCAATCGTAAGTAATGTAGGATGGTGGAATTTAGATCATTTTAAGGATAATTTCTCTATTATATACGATAACTCAAGGTAATAATCGATTGTATATCGCATTAAATATTTACATGATATAAAATAAGTTATTTTCCCCATTTATCATGTATAAATCTTACCACCAGTGGGGTTCTGTAGTATAGACACTGGTTGCCCAAGTACTTCACAAATTGCGGTATAGTCAATGCGGTCTGGTTGCTTGAGCACTGACTTCAGGAGTGGTAGAATGAATGACTATTCGGAAACAGTGAGTAACCTAGTGGTTAATGCATCGACACGGTAAGTTGAAGTTATAGGTTCAAATCTTAGTCCAGTCTTGCATTTTCTTTCCTTTTGTAATTATGTACTTTAGCTTAGTAGACCTGATTTCTTTATATTCGGGTTATTTCATCATGACTTTCAACACAAGGACGACATGAACCACTCACATGTTGATAACTGGGATGTCTTCCTTGTGCTCTGTCATTTATTCTACGCATTACAACAGCTGTTTTAGTGTTGTGTAAAACATACAACGAAGAGCACAATTAAGACACCTCGACTGTGGACATCTGAGTGGTCCACGTCGTCCTTGTGTTAAGAGTCATGGTGCAATAAAATGGTTTCATGGTGATATGATCACGTTTTATAGTGATTCTTTATAAGAAAAACTCATTATATACACGTGTTTGAAAGTTACGTATATTTTTAATACTTCTGTAAGAAACTGTACTATAGCATTTTTGTTTAGTTCCATTAAGAATACTTTTCACAAAATGCATGTGATTTGTTCCGATTGTTATTGTTCCTCCATATTTTTACATGAATATTGGCATAGATATAGAATGTGTGTCCGAGATAATTTAGTTTTCTCCACTTGTACTGCACAGTCCCCCTGTGGTGTCGCCTTGTAATATTAAGGGATCCTGGGTACATGACAAAATATTTAGAAAATATTTTCTGTACATGATAGAAAATATTCAGAGAATATAAGACAACTTCACCATCTTTATTTCTGACTTCATTACCATCTTTATTCCTGAAATTAAAGGTCCGAGACCGAGCAAAAAATCTGCCCCCCCCCAGGCAGACAATTCCCAACTCCGCTTATGCTGCGAGGTAATTTTCTTTCAATATATGTAAACAAACACTTTGCATTCATTTAAACGATTCTCTTGTCGTCGCGAATTTTGTCGAGGAATTTGAAGCTTAAAAATATACAAAACTATAATTATGCCTGTTGTTCTGTATGGCTGCGAAACATGGTCACTTACTCTGAGGGAAGAACGGCAGTATTTGAGACTGAAAGTATTTGAGAACAAGATTCTGAGACGAATATTCGGACCCAAGAGGAACGAGAATGGGGAATGGCGGAAACTTCATAACGAGGAACTACATAATCTATATGGTTTACCCAACATTGTTAGGATCGTCAAGTCTAGGAGGCTTAGGTGAGCGGGTCATGTAGCTAGAATGGAAGAAAGTAGAAACGCTTTCAAAGTCTTGACTGTATAATGGTAGGCGGATTCGATTCTTGCTTGTTCCAGTTCGAGAAGACCAACTAATAATACTATCGTGATCCGAACCTTGGATCTCTTTAAAAATCTTTATAACATCATTCAATTGCACAAATTAATGAATTATAATGAGAAACTGGTAACAAAACAAATAACCTCACTCCCACGGTCCTGGGATTCGGGCGTTACACATACCAGAGGCATATGCCGTATGCCCACCGTCGCTGTTGCGTCAACCCAAAGGTATACCCTTACTACCTGTAAAAGAATACAAGGTGGGACAGGTATGTGTGGTTAACACCAGACGAGTAGTGCGAGACGAAACTAAACGTTTGGAGCTCGCTGCTTAAAAATACCTTACCTTGTGACATACTACTTTACACTGCATGCGTTTTAAAACTTTAGTATCTTTGATTCACTATGAAAGGAAATGTAAAATTACACTCTTTAATCTTATTAGATTTTCCTTTCTACGAATTTCAAAAAGAAAAGAAATATTTCGTAAGACATTTATATTTTGATTTATCATCACTGACACTGAAATATTTACATGTAAGCACCAACACAGAACACTTTTGATTTATTATCATAGTTTTCTTTTCTTATTCGATGGCCCAAATATTTACGAGACGATACCGTTAACGCGCACGATATTCGCGATCGGCGGATACAATGCTAAAATTCACTAGTGCACTGTTGAATAAAGATGAGTTTGTGCGTCGTCTTCAATTCTGGAGTGCATTAGATCTCTTCCATGAGTTTCTTCATTCAAAGATATCAACTACGAGTATGAGATGAAAATATATCGTTTATATAACAAAATCACAAATCACAAGTTTTCGTAGTAGTACTATTGAAAAATGTTTTGTTAACTTGAAATCACAAGTGGGGGGGTGCGGTGGCTCAGTGGTAGAGCGTTCACCTCTGGTGCTTGAGGTCCCGGGTTCGATCCCAGCCCCCGCCAAGTGAACTTTGTGGTGGACAAACACCGTGCTCGTGCGTTTTCTCGGGGTTCTCCCGTTTCCTCCCACTTTCTTCATTCCACCATTTCACTCATCTCTCATAATCACCGTCTCCTTTAGCCTAACCGGCATAACCGTGGGACGTAAAACTCAAAGATTTCATTTCATTTCAGTTTTTGAAATCACAAGACTTATAAAATATCTCTGAACGTTTTCACGTTTTATGTTTGCTAATGCGGTTTGCATATATGAGAGCTTAGTTTCTGTCCACCTTAGTTTATGAAGTTTTAAGATCGCTCTGACGCGTCTGTTCAAGCGTCACATAGTTGCCAGTCAAACAGCGTAAGAATACACTAGCAGACTAAAATATAATTCGTAGAAAACATTAAGTTTTTGCTTCTTTATTTTACTAATAATGTATAATGGATAATCCATAGGTTAATAAAAATCACTATAAAGGCACTGATAATTTCAATAAATCATGAAATTACTGATTACAACTAAATTTTACATTGTCACGTAAAATCTGTCGTCATCACATACGTTTTGCTGCGTGGGCGTTCAGCACAGGGGTAGCAAAATATTTTACCTTGTTTGGACTGATGGGAGAAGCAGGGCTGTCTGGAAAAGTGAGGCACCTTTTTGGTGACAAATTCCTGAGCATTGTTCTCCTCCAAATTTTAACTGATTGCGTTTCATTTCTAAGAATTGGAGTTGAGGAAATACGAGGGTTGATTTAAAAATTTATGTCTATCCATATCGTTATAAATGGCGGCGAACGGACTGTCCACTAATGGTACCACAGAAGTGGGCAAGAACCCTAGAATCCAAATCTTCATAATCACAATGCACCACAAAGGCAATCACAGCACTCCATCAGTCCATAAAGGGTTAATATCATTTTAAGTTTGTTCACATTGAAGAATAACAGTTCGTAGGTTCACACGGACACACGTGGTCGCGAAAGTTCGAAAAATAACGAACGCGTGGGCCATTTACGACAACGCGTGGGCCATTTCGTAAATGTCTTTTGAGTCTTTTCATTTTTATTATTAGTTTATATCTTCTTTTTTATTTTAATTATTCCTTAAAATGTAAACACAAATATAATGTCAATGTTTCAATATAAAACAATAGTTACTAATAATTCAAAATACTATTCAACATTGTACTTTATAATGTTTTTTCAAAATTCAAACCAAGTTATACAAACATATTAATATATTCAATGCAATAATGTATTCAATAAAACATCATGTTTAATAAAATGTTAAGTTTGATAAGGTATCCTATTCAATGCCATATATAAACATGCACAGTAAAATATAGGTAATACAAACTAAACATATAGCAATACATTTAAAATACTAAGATTTTATTTAGTATTCTGCAATAATACTGATTTATTCTAAAGTAAAACACACAACAACATTCAAAAATAACATATATCACCAAATAATTCAACTTATCACGATTTTGTTTTTCATGAAAATAAAATATTCCTTACTGCTAAATGCATAAAATTTTATTATATTTAAAACATCAACATTATTCATGAAATTCAAATGTGTACTTTCATTGACATATCAACACAACTATTTACTAAGAATATTCAAAGTAATTCAACATAACTAAAACATACGATATAGTGCACGCAATTGATTCATATTTTATTAAAATTACATATTAAAAGCACATATGTAAATATAGCACTAAAAAATGTTTCATTTACTTGAAAATGAAATAAACTAGGCTGATCCGAGTTCGTCACGCTCGAAGTATATAAAAATATACTGCCTGCATTAAATTTGCAAGACCCTACCCCAATTATTTATTAATATGTTTCCATCCCCAGAGAGTTAGTTACTTAGTTAGTTATATTATAAGCTTCAAATTCCTCGCCAGAATTCGTGATAGCAAAGGATTTTGTACTGAATAATAACACGAATTCCTCAGTAGTTGTTCCAAATAGCTTGACTCAATTTTATCAGGTGTTAGACAATACGCACCTTGAAATAAGCACGAAAACCCACAATTCAAACATTTGTTTCCTTGCCAATTTTCTCCAACTCTTCGAAACGAAGAGCAGATCCACGGCAATAAGTAGCAACTAACTTCATAGTACTCTTTCCATTTTTTATTTCTGAAATTGTTGATTTCAAATCAGAACCGGATCCGTTCGGTGTGCAATGCACCATACACAAAGAATATCCCTATCAGGATATTCTTTTACCCGAACCCATAATCCACTTTTTAAAGCCTGTTTTAGCCTCATCATCATCATTAGTGAAGCATGTAAGTTTACCTTTGATTATATTCTCAGTGTTTATGTATTGCGAACACAGCGTAAATAAATGTTGATTTTTTCTCAAAGAACACTATGGCATTTGCCTACACTATGGCTGTTCACTAAGCGACATGACTGTTCATTGGGCGACACTTTTGACACCTATTTATACCTTACGTTATGCACTGGCTGATACAAATGGCAATATCTTTGAAAAGGTTCCTTTACGAGACAACAGCTGAATTTTAACTTTATAACCATAGAGACCGTCCAGAGATGGCAGCACAATCGTTTTGACGACTATATGAAAAGTTTAGAAACATGAACTTACAGACAACTTTGTTGTACATGAACTTTTAATGTATTAAATCACTTGTTTAGATGCTTTATTGTTTTGTTGTTATTGTAAGGGATATGTGTTTGCAATTGTTCTTCAATATGTAATTTCTGTTCTAAAACGAGTGGAAATTTGCTCTTAATTAACAGTTGTAAGCGTCATAACACCAACACTTAAAGACCCGGAGGGGATTTAAATGTAGAAACGCTTGGATCCCGGGCATTTTAAATGTATTTTTAAAATTTTGTTACTCAGAAACTACCCTTTTAAAGTAAATGAAACTTTCAGATTCAATCGAATAAAAATGTACTAATATAACAGAAAAACAGTAATGCACTTAGCATTGTTACCGTTGAATACACAGTGTTGCAAACTTTAAGGAATATTTTTTGTATGTTGGAAATCCAATCGAAAGACATATTGTCCGATAATTTCGTGTAAATTGCAAACGACCATACAACTAAATATAAATAAGTTTAAATATACACTACATATCACAATATGTCACTCCACCCCCTCCTGTCCCTTTTGGTGACATGTTAGGTGCGAGGACGTTTAGAAGCGCGGCGCGATTGTTGAGAACTAGTGCTAAGAACAGCATCGAGTGTTGTTTTCATGTCACTGTCGGAAGATTCTAGTTATTCTAATATTGTAGCAATGTCTAAACATTAGATTCATCGTCCGTTTTAAAAGCATCGGAGTCGCTATCATCTATTAGGTCCGTAATTTCTCCGGGCGAAAATACGCCACTATCATAAGAACCACGACTTGTTGAGGTGGTATTCATCGCCAGAAGCTCAACTAAAAAGAGGATGTGAAGCCTAAGCAAATTACAAGAAGGATGTCGAAACAACCACACACACTTCAACTGGCTTATAAAACAGGAGAAAAAATAACTACATGTTTTTTTTTTTCCTTCTGAGTACTCATATCTTTTTGGGGTATACACATTTGACACAGCATTTCATATAAATCTACGCAGTACGTGACCTGTAGGCATGAAGGTGATAAATATTAGTGAAAAGAAAACAGAAGGGACTAGCTGTATGAAGCTGTTGGCTTCTTTCGTCAACTGCGTGCTGAAGTGCGGGAGCTGGCCTTGATGGGTGCACGGCAACTAAAGTTGTCTCCGGGACTGAACGTCTCGTAACAAGAGGGCAACTATAGTTGTCCATGGGTCTTTAAGTGTTAGCTTGCCATGATTTTATTTTTAGAGAAGCAACAATGGGTAATTTATGCCCTTGCTTCAGAGAAGAAAATGTCAATGTTAGATGAAAGAAGTTTAAATACTTAGGACGTTATTCAGGGTCGTTCTGACGCGTGGTTAGAGTCATACTAAAGAGTTCAACTAACGTTTCTCGCAATATTTAGGTTTTAGTATGGTGCTAATCATACGTCAAAACTACTCTAAGTAAGGTGGTTTGTTACTTGGGTATAATACTAGGGAATGATTCGTTCATTGAATGAGTTAGATTTCCGCACATCTATTTTGCGCAAATGAGTTATTCGATCATATTAGTTGAGTGGGAATTATTCGATCATATGAATCGCTTGGGCTACTGCACTTTTCTGCGCAACTTAATAAATTAATTGTGAGTAAATGCAATATCGTTGATCATCTTTGCCACATGACACGGACAGCGTTGCTTTGGGGTGAGTGGATTCTTCTAAGCTTCCTCCTAAGCTTCAGTGAAAATATGAAGTTTCAATTATATGCTGTTGTTCTACTCCCATTATTATTTTTGCATCCAGTTTTTCATATTAAGTCTTATCTCGTAATTCATTTGTTCTATCCTATGGGTCACTGTGGCTCACCCATTAAGCTCTTGCCTCGGTTCGTGGAGTCCCTGGTCTTATCCACTGCTACGTAATTTTGTGGTGTACATCACGATGTCCGTGGGTTTTATTGGGTGTGTCCGTGTCCTTCCGCACTCTCATTCCACTTATTCTTCCGTGTTCATTTACTTGCCTTAATCATTCGTTTTCCTTAGGCTAATGCACACAAACATGAAACGTTGAACTGCAACATTTCTATTTTATCCTATTATATTCTAAAAGATGTTCTATTTTATTCTTCACTGGCAAAAAATAATCATTTTGAATCCATGTGAGCTAGAGAAGAAAGGTAGTTGACACATCAACATATATTTAATATTATTGTGATCATTTTAAAAGTTTTACCCCGGGTAGACTTTGAATAAACGCAAATGAAATAAAATCTGAAAGTCTTACG
Source organism: Thermobia domestica (assembly GCF_964235325.1). NCBI lineage: Eukaryota > Metazoa > Arthropoda > Insecta > Zygentoma > Lepismatidae > Thermobia > Thermobia domestica. The sequence continues at coordinate 185,962,824 of NC_137467.1, read as the reverse complement.
TTCCATGGTTATCATCGTGTAGACTGAAGGAAATGATGATGATGAGAACGAATGAAATGGTGAAATGAAGGAAGTAAGTGAAAACGTGAGAACACAGAAAATCCACACATATGGTATTTGTCCAAAACAGAGCCATTTGGCGCAAAGAGGAGAAAACCAGGAACCCCATCCGCTAGAGATGAACACTTTACCCTGAGCCGCTACTATCGCAATAAGAAAGAGAGAAACATATATTTGCGAAAATACTGGTAACCCCAATTGAAACCGATCTGAGAAATGCCCCAGGGTAAACTTGTTAGCCGCGTGGAATTTTCTCCCCGGCCAATCCTGAAATCATCCCTGTTCGGTTATATTCCTAAGATAAAACCATTATTTACTTAAATTTGAGTTGAGTTGATTTTGAGTTTAACATCCCGTTCAGCAGGATGGCTATATGGGACGTGGACCTACTGATTAACATAGAATCCGAACCAAATGAGATCCCGCGGGGAATCGATTCCTGGTCTCCCAAATCCCCTTGTTTAAATGGAATCTTAAAAAACCATTAGTATCTTCACGTCTATTTCAATAGCAGTAAAGCGAGAAGTAGGTACCACTAAGTTTTGTTCATGTAGACGTGTTTTTACTGAAAGATGCATTACACTGTCTTCCCAGAAAGTATCTACGTTCGTCTTTCTATATATACCTTTATAAAATCCATTATGTAGTACAAATATTTTACAGTGCACTTCTTGTGTGTAAATGCTGTATTTAATTTAATATAATATAATACTTTGATTTGATTATGAAACATTAAATTTGACCTTTTTTGGCTAGTGTAGTTGCAAGTGATGAAAATACTTTTATCCAATGTACGTATAGCATCTTAATAAAATGGATAAATGCTCATTAAAAGCATGGTTATATTAACTACGAAATCGTATTACTCAATGTTTCTTCCAGACATGATTTTGGGGAGCACTGCCCCCCAGAGCTTTGAGAGTGTCCTACCAAGAACAGACCATAATAATACGTCTATAATATAATAATAAAGAGAATAGTACCAGCAATTCCGTCTCGGAATACTAAATGCCCCCTCCCCCGGAACCTTTTTTCTGAAAGAACGACTGGTATTATTTCTAATTGAGCAACACTGTCAATACTTGAAGCGCACGACGAGAAGCAAGCAATAAGACAGTTAATTTTGAAAGTAATCTATTTCTAATAACGTGGTTTTCTTTCTTCGCAAGAAGCAACCCTACCACACAGCAAGGAAAAAACGCATGCTACTACGAAGTAAAAAAAAAAAAAAAAGCGTGTTCGGCTTCTTTCTTTTTTACTCCCCGTGAACTGCAAATGCATCTGCAGAAGCAACCCTGCAAATTCTCTCGCACAACACAAGCTGGCAGTTTATGATTCACAATTCATTTCGAGCAATTCAGTGAAAAGTACAAATGATTCAGTAGAAGAATCGTTTCACTTGTAGAAAGAATTATAATTGATTTGACTCGCGCCATGATTCGTTCATATTGATCGAATCGCTCATGATCGACACAACCCTAATTATATATAACCACAAATGATAGATACCAGTTACCACTTTTTGTTTAATAGTTTTAAAGCTAATTCCTCTAGAATTGAGTAGATTTTTGTTCAGCATCAAGGCTATAAGAGACCCTTACTCCGTGGAGTCCAAACAACATGAGCTCCCGCCGGGAATCAAAGCCAGGTTTTCCATGTCAAAGGCACGTGAGCTATCCGTTTAGCCACGACGGAGCTCTTAATCCCTACAGAGTAAAAGCAACAAGAGATAGCGAATAATGACTTTTGTGTGTGGATTCAATATCCGACAAGAAATGTGTCTTATTCCCCTTTCGCGACCATTAGCTAAAGATGTACTATAACGCGTTTGTGTGTTTCATTCGCATAGATTAGAAGTATAGCATAGTTTCACTTTGTGGGAAAAAAATTCACTTGATTTTCATTTATACGCATAATCACAAATGGAAACATGAATTTTCACAATTTTCTTTTATGGTTAGTTAATAGTGCATTTCGTACAACCTGTAATTCTAATCTTATACAGTGTCAAAATCTGTCTTTAAGAAAGAAAGAATACTTATAATAATAATAATAATAATAATAATAATAATAATAATAATAATAATAATAATAATAACGAACTCTATGGCCTATGGAACCCGGAGGTTCAATTCCCGTTCACAAAAGCTCTACACTGACTTCTGTCCTTAGCCAACTGGAACTAGTTTCCACTTTGTATTGCTATTTCTGCGAGATTCATCTTCATATTGTCCCCCAAATGCGCCTTGCTATTCCTAATGTTCGTTTTCCGATTGGACTTCCATTTAAGACTTTGAAAACGTTCCTACTTTCTTCCATTGTGACATCACCTGCCCACCTAAGCCTCCTAGATTTGATAACCCTAACAATGTTCGGAAAAACATATAAATTATATAGTTTCTCGTTAAGAAGTTTCCGCCATTCCCCATTCCCGTTTCACTTGGGTCCGAATATTCATCTCAATATCATGTTCTTAAATACTTTCAGTCTACGTTCTTCCGTCACACTAAGCGACCACGCTTCACAACCATACAGAACAACAGGCGCGACTATCGTTTTATATATTAAAAAAAGTTTCAAATTCCTTGACAATGCACGACGACAAATGATATTGAACTGTTAGCCCACATTTAATTTCTTCATGAATATATTTTCGTGTTTTAATATTGATCCTAAATATTTGTAAGTATCCACTTCGTCAAAATTATTATTTATATTTTAACGCATCCATAATCTACCGTATTATGATCCCGACGAACTTCCTTGTATTTAGTTTTCTTTGCTTTACTTCTAAGCCCATATCCTGCAAGCGTTAATAAGACTTGTGAATTTCTTTCTATTGTTCTCCTATCATCATCTATTAAATTTACATCATTAGCATAATCTGCTTAATACCATTCAATTATAGGCCCTGGTTGTTATCTTTGATTTTACTTATAGTGTATTCCAGGACAAAGTTGAATAATAATGGCGACAACGCATCTCCTTGTTGAGGCCATTCTCTACGTGAAAGCTCGTGGACAAAAAATTTTCTACCAGGATTTTACCTTGCTATTCATTTAAAGAAATCTTAATTAGTCTAATTAGCTTTTTCGGTATTCCATTCTGTAAGAACGTTTCTTTAATAACCGAGTCGTAAGCCTTTCTGAAATCAATAAGTAGTTGATGTACCAAGGTATTGTATACCCATTTATTTCCGTGTATTTGTCGAGTGGTAAACATTTGGTCGATAGTTGAGGTATTTCGTCTAAATTCGCACTGATAGTCTCCAATAATGTCATCTGCGTATGGAGTCAATTATGCTAATAGAATGTTTGACAGGATTTTATAGGATGTTGACAAAAGATAAATGGCACGATAATTATTACAGTCAGTTTTGTCGTCTTTCTTGCGAACTAGAACAATGAATGATTCTTTTTGCTCTTGTGGCAACTTTTCCTTGTTTCAAATAAGGGAAATGACTTTGAGTACCTTGTTCCTTAATTATTCGCTTCCAGCTAAAATTAGTTCAGCCGGAATTTCCTCTACAACCGGAGATTTGAGTTTCTTTAATTTCTTTAATGCGATTTCTACTTTTACTCTGGAATATACTGTTCTCCACACACATTAGTTTTTGGCTGCGTGTTAAGCAAATCCTCAACGAAATCTTTCCATCTATTTAAGATGCTATCTCCATCAGTGAAAACTCTTCCGTCTGCTTTCTTTAGTATATAAGCATGAGGTTGCTAGCCTTTCTTAAATTTGGACAACGGTCGATAACTGACAACGGTCGATAAAGTATGACAGACGAAACGAAAGGTAGTAACATCAAAAGAAAGAAACAGAAAATTAGGAAGGATGAAAGAAAGAACAAACGACGCAGTTCTTACATGGAATGAAATTGGACAAATAAAATATTATATATGAACAAAAACCATAAGAAAATGGAAAGTCAATGACATTCTTAGAAATAGTAAGAAGGATTATTGTTGCACGTGGAATGCGAAAAAATAAATTTATTTCATGGGGAGCTTGAGCACGGTAGCCCCGTAAATACGCTACTGAAAACAATTATGCTTCCCTGATCCCCTACGTCATTGTTTTCAACCACACTTATATATCGGGTGTTGCAAAATAAGTGTTACAAATCTTGGGAGGTGACTCCTGAGACAAGAAAAAAGTTATCTTGAACTTTCGGCTATCGGACATAGTTTCGGATCTACAACGTGCCGAAAGCGTGGGAAAATGACTTTCGGACGCCAATAGTTCGGAAACTACCCAACTTAAACAGGGTTGGTAAAAAATTCACTGAAGAAGTCATACCTGCTGTATTGAATTTTGCATGTTTCACAACCCTACCACGCACGCGCAAAGGATTCCCCAAAGGAACATAGGGAGTCCCGGATAATCTGGCAAATGAAAATTGGTCTAAATGGATATGAATTGATAGGGTTTCTACCAGGTAACAATAAGTCGTTTGTATTAAGTCGATATCTAGAACAAATACAAAATGGCGGATACGTTCGTGCCCTTGTGTGTGGTTGCGTAATTGCCAGATACGGATGCTGGCCAACAGTGACGTTCTGAGTATTAAGTGTAGCGAATTTGTACTCAAATGCTCTAGAAAGACATCTGGAGTGTCAGTAGAGCACAACAGATGAAGCAGGGTGATTCACATGTGTGGAAACACGTAACGAAAAATGACTAGAAATGCACTCATACTCAGTAAACGTGATTTCAAAGCGTAAAGAATAGCATCAAGAACATGAAAGCTATTTCCAATTCACCAATAATATTCCATCAATCCGATGCAACATGATGTGCACGGTTGCATACCAATAAGGAGCAATAAGGATAACAGCTGAGGCCAAGTTGAAATTGTGCAAGGGGACTCACAAATAAACTGGGTAAACTAAATGATTGTCACTAGTAGAATCACATGATCGATATTGAAATGTGGCCAATGCATGTTCATATCGACATGTAGCTAATGAACAAATGCAAACATGTCCCACTACTGCTGGGACACCGTCCCACGTGCGAAAAATAGGAAAATAACTACTCGGGTCTTGAATCTGAGGCAGTGGGCTCCCAGTAGTATTAGAAACTGCAACCACACGAGCGAAAGTGAGCGCTCTAACCCTTTCGCCTTACTTTCTCTGTATTCATTTCTTTGAGGAGTACTCACTTTATTTGGCAAGCGCTCTTGTACAGCCTCCCGACAAGCTTGTGTGTTTCATTTTGTTACTCCTACTACACAGTTGTAAACAATCAGAGCTTCAGGACGTTTCTTCCTATTTCTCATGTCGTTTTATTTTCCATATGCATGGTGTCCAGCAGTAGTGTTACATGTGCCAAATTGGTTCATTTTCGTCCTTGTCTTTGCATGTACACTGTGTGTAAGATAAGAATTTCTGGAGTTATTTTCCTATATTTCGAGTACGTCATATGTGCCAGAAGACGTGGGACTTGTTACAAGTTTGTTATTTTCACGCTCTATCAGAAATTGAATCATGGATTAAGATATTTCTTTTCATGTGTCGACTGTGGGACAATGTCCCAAACAAGGAGGGACATTGATACAATCGTGTTCTAGTTACGTTCTACCAAAAAGTGCACCAGATGTAATAGCAGAATGTACAACGTTATTTTCCCAGTTTTCGCACGTGAGATGGTGTCCCAGCAGTAGTGGGACATGTTGACATTTGTTCATTAGCTACATGTTGATATCAACACACACTTTGGCCACATTTCAATATGGATCATGCGATCTCATAGTGACATTCATTTAGTTTAACCAGTTTATTTGTGAGTCCCCTTCCACAATTTCAAATTGGCCTCAGTTGTTGCATCCTTATTGGTATGCAACCGTGCATATCATATTGCATAGGATTGACGGAATATTATTGGTGAATTGGAAATAGCTTTCATGTTCTTGATGCTATTCTTTACATTTCCGACTCTTTGAAATCACGTTTACTTAGTATGAGTGCAATTTTTCTGGTCATTTTTCGTTACGTGTTTCCACACATGTGAATCACCCTGCTTCATGTGTTGTGCTCTACCGACACTCCAGATGTCTTTCTAGAGCATTTGAGTACAAATTCGCTACACTTAATACTCAGAACGTCACTGTTGGCCAGCATCCGTATCTGGCAATTATGCAACCACACACAACAGGCATGAAGTTGTCCGCCATTTTGTATTTGTTCTAGATATCGACTTAATACAAACGAATTATTGTTACCTGGTAGAAACCCTATCAATTCATATCCATTTAGACCAATTTTCATTTGGAAGATTATCCGGGACTCTCTACGTTCCTTTGGGGAATCCCTTGCGCCTGCATGGTAGGGTTGTGAAACATGCAAAATTCAATACAGCGGGTATGACTTCTTCAGTGAATTTTTTACCCGCCCTCTTTACGTTGGGTAGTTTCGGAACTATTGGCGTCCGAATGTCATTTTCCCACGCTTTCGGCACCTTGTAGATCCGAAACTATGTCCGATAGGCGAAAGTTCAAGATAACTTTTTTCTTGTCTCAGTGGCTGGAGTCACCTCCCACACTTATTTTCCAACACCAGATATATAATATGGAAATGGTCTAACCTGTTGAAGACAGTTTTGCGCCGATGTTGAAGACAGTTTTGCGCCAATGTTACAGAGTGTGAGGACAGAGTACTTACTGCTTGTGTCATTAGTTGTTTCAATACACTACAAAGCTTGTTTTAAACGGGAACAATTTACAAATGAGTGAATGATTTGTGGCAAGACCTTATATTGGCGAAAGGCAGCGAGTTACGTCTTGCATTTGAATGAAAAGGGATCTGTGTTCGACACCATTAATTAGAGTTAAATGCTAGTCCAAGTATAAATGATAAGACGTAATAGGAAACAATATATATATTTAAAATGAATGATTTATAGCTAATTGTTACTGTCAATGGAGATTATTAACGTTCATAGGCTTGATGTGTGAGGTCTTGTATTCGAGTCCATATAGTCAATTTCATTTAATAAATAGCTATTTAATAAAACATATATTAATATTAAATTGATGAGCAGACCGTATCGCGTATTAATCCCTGGAGGAAATTTAAGTAACATATATATATATATATATATATATATATATATATATATATATATATATATATATTTTCACAGTGGTAGTATATATATATTTTCGCCTTGTTAATTACTAACCTATACTATATTAATATGAAACATCTTTCGGTTAACCTCGACTGATCAGATATTGTCTTAAGTGGCCATGTATTTTCTCTTCCTCAGTTACTAGCAAATATCAGGTAGCCAAAGACGTTAGTGTAATAAAATATTATTATCGTTCTTTTTAAATAATCGTTTGATTTCTCCGAGATTGCGGCATATATATTTGAAACCAATTTTGACCACTTTTGAAACGTTCTCAGGGAATGCAAGAAAGGAGAGATCCGTGCATTTTATCTTTTAATGCTATTGTGTTCAATAATCTTATTAAAAAATAAGGTTGAGACAATTTATGTTGGAAGGTCCAAATTATGAGCAAGGAAGGAGCAGGTATTATTAACATACGTATATGGATTTAATCTGCAATCTTTTCTATTTTTTCGTATGTTTACTTTTCTTTTTTGTTATTAATAATATGTGAATGCAACTAACCGCAAAACTGTCATTAGGCTTAGAGGCTGACTTCGTTCGTTAATAGCAACCTCTTTTTATTTGTTGATACAAGATTAATAATCTTCAAACTTCCATCGAAAATCAGTGCTTACATCAGAAGATTTAAATACAGTTGTGTTAATTACTACAGCATAACACTGAGAACCCACATTGTCGACAACATGAGTTCTGGCCTCAGAAGAAATTTCGTACCTCTGGGGGAAAATTCCTTTCGAGTAACCCCCTGAAATCATAACTGTATGAGATGTTATAGGATTACACAAATGCCAAACTTTTTTCTCCTCATTCACACGATACTGAAATTCCCTAATATATGTTGTGAATGTCTTCAGACCAAGATAGATTTTAGTGGCGAACAGCGTTATAAGTGTACTTGATGCTTTCCCGTTTCCTTCTACAGTTTTACTCTATCCTTTATTTCTAACAATTCCCTTCCATGTGTTATCTTTTCGTCTAGCTCGAGAATAAGGAACATAACTTGCAACGTAAAACTGAAACATGATTTTCATTCGGATAATGTTATTTTTATTTATTTATTTATTTTATTTTATTTTTTTATTTTATTTTATTTTATTTTATTTATTTTTTTTTGTGTGTTAATCAACCATATTTGTTTTACTGTTCAGAAATCAATAACTGATAAATCGAAAAGTTAATTTAGCCACTTTCACCTTTGGAACTTAAAATGTTTCTGGATTTCTCTCACCGTTATATGATCCAAACTTTACAAAAGTGATTACAATCAATAGTGGATTGAGAAAGGTTGATCGGAAAGCTGGTGGGTTCTATTCAATTGGAAGATGAACGACTGCATATGATATTTAAAATAAACTTGACATTGAAATAAAATGAACCAAACGTTTATATATTGAGACCTTACTTCACCTATGCAAGAATTATAGAGAATTATAGAGAATGTAAAACATGCTGCTGATTTCCAATTATTTTTTCTTTCATTTTTGTACTGATAACTCACGACTGTTTCCTTATGTCCCTTCCGTAAACTGTGGAAGGATATTTTACAACATTAAGATATATTTGACATTCATTTTCCTGTCTTTTTTTTTTCTGAATAAAAATGACATTTCTGTGAACAATTAACATCTTGGCACCACAAACAGGTACATTACAAGTGCATTGTATTCGAATCAAAACGATCGTCTTTGTATGTATGTGAGCATCAATGAAGAACAGTTTGGTTTGCTTTCCAATGTAGATTCCTTCTAATTGGATCTAAAGAGCAATTTGATCCTCTGGATCGAATGTTTCGTTCTGGTATGCTTCCAAGTTCTCAGGTTCACCCAGAGCAATTATTTGATTCTTCGCTTGGGTCTAATCCCTTGTTCTCAATGAATATTGAAATATTGTGGTATTGCATGCATTTTTCTAATAATATTTCTCTTTAAAGTCAAGCTAAACAAATCTTTATCAACACAAATAATCACAACAAATCTTCTTTATCAACACAAATCATTACAAAGTATTTTGAGCCTAGGCGAGCACGTGCATAAGAAACCGTGTACCTACCCAATTGTTGTAGGGGAAGATTGCTCTCTCAGAACTGCTGGGTGTCTTGCATATTAGGCCTAAAAGCAAACTAACAGTATCTGAAATCGTCAGTAACTCAACAACCATATTGCCATACTGCATATACATATACGTAATTAAGTAGCCTACATATTTTTAGGAAATGCCCTATTATTAGGAAATGTAGGTGGTAGGAAATGCACTAATAAACTATTCATTAAAAATGTCTAAGAAAGTTCATCTGTTTCAATCCGATTACAAGGGTTTAAATAAAAATAAAATAAATCTTGTTCGACGCAATTAAACTACGGTAGACTATGTGATTAATGCACACAAGCATGAAACTGTGCAAGTAGGATGGTTGAAAGTAAGCAATGGTCTCTTAAACCAAAACAATCACTTCCACTAATGGTTGCAATGGAGGAATAAGATACGATACATTTTTCCTTGAACATTGAATCCACACACAAAAAAGGCCATTATTCGCTATCTCTTATAGCTATTGCTCTATGGGGATTAAGAGTTCCCTCGTGGCTAAGAGGCTAGCGCATGAGCCTTTGACGTAGGAGATCCAAGGGTTCTATTCCCGGCGAGAGCTTGTACTATTTAGATGCCATATCAAGATCTAAGTCTTGGTCTTACATAGCCATGCTGCGGAAAAGAAAGATAAATTGAATTCAACTCAACTCTATAGGATTAACGTTAAAGCCATTAACAAAAAAGTTGTAACTGGTATCTATCATTTATGGTTGCAATAAAAGTAAATGAAATTGGAAATAAAACACTTCTCGTACTAGTAACTTTCGCTGTAGATGCGGCTATCTTTAGAAGCAAAACCTCTTGATATATTTTTGGTAATTATATTCTCATTCTATGAAGAATACTTAATATTGTGGCATAAACTGAGAATCGAACCCTTGACTATAGGTTCTCCGTCTATCTAAATCTTAAGTTGGTTTCTCTCAGAATATTGCGAAAGATAGAGAAACATGGATTAAAGAGAATGGAAATCTGATAATTGAGTGATAAAGAAGTTTTAATTTCGTTACTCGTTCTTATAATGAGAATAAAAGCTGTGCTTGAGATACGAAGCAAGGACTCTGAAACTATCAGACAAGGTAATATAAAAAGGCACTTACATTGTGATCCTTGTGGTAGCTGTAGTGCACGTCAAAAGCTTCGCCTCTTCTGTAGTTTATGTAAGTTCTAGGTTAACGGGAAGCCTATAATTTAGGCATAGACTTGAAGTGATGTGTCAAGTGAACGTTGCTGGTCCTTTTATATAAAAGTATGGAATGCAATCCGCATGTCTTTCATATTTCCTTGTTCGGGAGATCCACGTGTATGTCTAATAGAATAAAATAAGTTTTGGGCTTATTTCAATAAAGAGGACTAGATCCTTTAAACAACCCTGAATTAATTCATTCAATTCAGGCAATTAAGATTTCGCACCCAAGCTAGCTTTGAATTATTTACATACACTTTTACAAGAGGGTAATTATTTACATTCACTTTTATTTACATACACTTTTACATATTTACAACAATTTTTGGTTTTTAAAATTTGGTATACGAAAATATAACTCCGGATCTGGAAGTTTTTGTCTTCCGCCTTAGGTTTGTAAAAAAAAAAAATAAATAAAATAAAAAAGTAAAAAAAAATACTACAGCAAGCCTAGGATCATAAGATACTTTTCCAACATCATTAACAGCAATATGCATTCTTGAATTTAGATCTTCCCTTGAATAACTCGACTGCTTACTTGTTTTCAATATTGTATGAACTGACACTGCTCTCTCGGACCCAGCGTTATATGGGGTCAAACAAAAATAGGACTGCACTAATTTTGAAAATACAGAGTGCGGTCTGGACACCTTTAAATAGTGATATATTTTTTTTTCCTGGAGTACTCAAATTCAAAGGAACTAAAAGTTTTTCAACAGCAGATAAACTTACAGTATGGTCTGTCAAAGAAGAAACTGCACTTTCAACTAGGACGCGTGCTGCTTAAACTACTTGTCTCGACGAGTGAATGTATTAAATTCAGGATACCTTGTTACTCATCATGAACTCTTTCGGAAATAAATTCTTTGCAACTCAATACCAATTCTGTCCTTATTGTGGATCAGCACCTCTTAGTGTGACAAGTGAGTTGACAGCACGTATTTGAGGAAGAGCTTCCAAGCCAGAATGAGATGGGTCAACTTCTTCATCACTTGTAGCGTTATCCTTATTGAACAACCCGTCTTCTAGTTCACCAAATCAGGGTCCTTGTTCCGTTAAAGTAAGGCGTTGTATGACATTTTTTTCACAAGCTGTGTGTCTATCATGGTTATTTTTGATTTTTGACATCATTTTAGAAGCGTTTCAAGGTGTTTCAACAACTACATCATGAGATAAGGGAGATGCTGTTGTTGATCACTACTTTTCAAAAGACATAGAAATCTTCTGGTAGTAGCTCTTTCTACTTTTCTTGCTACTGCATTTTTAGTGATTCATGTTCATGTGGCAAGTTGTTCCAAAAAGCTTGAATCAATTTTATCAAGTGTTAGACAAAACGCACCTCGAAATAAGCAAGAAAACGCACAATTCAAAAATTTCTTTCCTTGGCAATATTCCCAAGCTCTTCGAAACGAAGAGCAGATCCACGGGTTCGGCTCCTAGGTCTAGTCTAGGAGGAATTGACCGATTAGAACTAAAATTGTGGAATTCATAGGTCATCAGAAAGCAGTAAAAGGGCGAACAATTTAAATTTTTCATTTGCAAGTACAAAAGGGACACGGGGGCAAAACCTAAAAAATTTCCCAAACGGTACAAAACTCATAAACGTTAATCAGTGTAACGTACTGAACACAGAAATAATTTTTAAAATTTTTATACTGCAATTTGGAGGGAGCAGAAGGGACATATTCCTTCAAAAAATCATACGCTTCGGCTCTTGGGTCTAGCCTAGAAGGAGTTGAACGATTAGAACTAAACTTGTGGAATTCATAGGTCATCAGAAAGCAGTAAAAGGGCGGAAAAGTTAAATTTTCCATTTGCTAGTACAAAGGGGGCACGGAGGCAAAATCCTTAAAAATTTCCCAAATGGTACAAAACTCATAACTGTTAATCAGTGTAACGTACTTAAGACAGAAATATATTTAAAAACTTTTCTACTGCAATTTGGAGGGAGCAAAAGGGACATATTCCTTCAAAAAATCATATGGATCGGCTCCTGCGTCTACCCTACAAAATTGAGCGATTGAAACGAAACTTGTAGGATTCATATCCCATCAGACAGCAACGAAACGAAGAAAAAAATAAATTTTCCATTTGCAAATACAAAGGGGGGACAAAGGCCGAAAAACGAAATTACGGCGCCAAAAATAGAAAAAATATTGTGATGAAACTAACCAGAAATACCTTCAAAATACTCCCTATATACCAGTCCTTGATGTACCGTAAGAATTTGTTTTGTAAACGCAACACAGTAGCCAGCGTATGTGCGCAAAGTTGGAGTTTATTTCGAACGGCCAACTGCAGTTAGTTGTGCCTGAGTTGCTGACGGAGAAACAGCTCGCGCTAAAATTTCCCAAAGTGACAGTAACAAGATTTCAATACGAATATTGAAGAGTTTATATATATATATATAGTATACATCTGAAATTACTGTGAACCTAACAAGTGAGCCTAGTGTAAATACAGTACAGGTAGTATGATGGTCTAGTGCGGTGTCGAAACAAGGAAGAAATATTTACTATACATAGAGTTATAAAAAAAGTTCCAAAGAGTACCGCGACTATTCTTGGACAATTCGACAGTATATCTTATATCAAACATAGAACAGGAATACACAGTCCCCCCTTTTCCCCCTTTCCTGATTGGAGCGTATTGTTTACACACAGTTGTGGCAACGATCTGTGAAAAACATGAAAACTAAGAGAAGATAACTCTTTATAGTGTTATTTAAAGAGCATTATTACAATAGGTCTTCATTAAAATGTAATGAACAATTATTACAGTATACATTAAACAATTGTGGTATCAGTGAACTTGCTGACAAACGTGGAATTAAACTTAAAACTGTAGTGAAAGTATTTGTGTCAAAGGTTTTGGCAAAATGGCGGGCATGTAATTACATGTACGAGTGGGAAATAAGCATATGGAGTGACTTGATCAAGACGTAACACTTCCAGTGTTACAACCATCACAGCGTCCCTCAACAACATCATGGCTTTCGGAGCAAAAGACAAGAGGAATACCAAGAAAAGTGTTGGAAGAGAGTTCGCAACGAAGTAAGAAAAGATATGTGAAGGAAATTGTAAAGAATACCAGTTCCGAAAAGCTGTGCTTGTATGTAGAATCAAGTTTGGTGAAATCTGGCAAGAGTACTCCAGCCGAAGTTGTGAAATTAGCAATCCAGTCTTCGCCTAAGAGATTGAAAAACATGAAAGCGATCCATGATACATCATCTGCTACTATATGACCGTGCAGCCCTGACGAAGCTTTAGGCCTTCTAGTGGATCTTAGAGCTTGGCAAAGGAAGATTATAAATGGATGAGACTTGGAGCAAAAGAAAGAGGAGCAGATATTTATCCCTCATATCATGTGCTAGCAGAGACAAAGAAGTGTTATCCTGCAAATATTACGGTAACTGAAAACGAGGTTGTGGTCCTACTGCAAAATGAGCTCTGCATTTAGTACAAGTACAGAGTGATGTGATACTGCAGAACATTTCGGAGGACTGTGATATTATCGATATTTATTATAAATTGGGCCTAGATGGTAGCGGTGGCCACAGCATATATAAACATACTTTCACGAATAATTCCTAATACGTGGATTACAACATACTTTTATGTACCATTGTGCCATTGTTCGTGTGTCATCTAATTGTAGGAACACAACAAATTTTTGGAAGAACATGACTCCATCATCGACAAGGTAGTGCCGACCAATTGCCTCTAAGATGAAAAAAAAGAAAAAAAGGAACGGTTCACAATGTGAAATCAGAGTATGACGAAGTACAAACACAAATATTGCAATTGTGCAGCTAATAATCGTTCTCGGCAATAAGACAATAATCATATTCGGCATATAGCATATAGGCGTAGTGGTCTCATGATGATTTTTGAGCAAGATATCCAATAAAATCAACTTTTTTTTTATTTTTTGCGTCGTAACTCGATACTTTGGCCCTATGTGGGACGGGGGCAAAACGTAAAAAATGCTCAAATATCACGAAACTCATAAATATTAATCAGAGTAACGTACTGAAGAGAGAAATAGTTTTTTCTTAATTTTTCTACTGCTATTTGGAGGCAGTAGAGGGGGGCATATTCCTCCAAAAATCATATTGTTGGGCTTTTGGATCTAGCCTAGAAGTATATAAACGATTGGAACGAAACTTGAGGGATTCATAGCCCTATCAGAAACAACTAAGCTGTGAAAAAATTAAATTGCCCATTTCTGAATACAAAGAAGGAACGGGGGGCAAAGCCCTAAAAATTTGTCCAAATGGCACAGAACTCATAAATATTAATCAGACTAACGTACTGAAGACAGAATTTTTTTTTTTTCTGCTCCAAAAAATCATATGGTTCCGCTCTGGGGTCTAGCCTGGAAGAAATTGAGCGATTGGAACGGAACTTGTAGGATTCATAGCCCACTAGACTGCAATAAAACAGCGAAAAAAAAATTGCATTTGCAAATACAGAGGGACGGGGAAAACCCTAAAAATTTGTCCAAATGGCGCAAAACTCATAAATATAGGCCTAAATCAGTGTAACATACTGAAGACAGAAAAAAAAATAAAAATTTCTACTGCTATCTGTAGGGAGCAGAGGGGACATAATACTGCAAAAAATCATATGGTTCGGCTCTTGTGTCTAGCCTAGAAGGAATTCAACGATTTGAACAAAACTTGTGGAATGAATAGAACATTGACAAACAAACACAATTTTAAAAATTAATTTTTCAATTCTAAATCCAAAGGGGATGGCGGGGGAAAACCCTAAACATTTGTTGAAGTGGCACAAAATTCATAAATATTAATCACAGCATTGTACTGAAGACAGAAAGAATTTTTCAAATTTTTCTACTGCTATTTGGAGAGAGCAGAGGGGGCATATTCCTTCAAAAAAATCATATGGTTCGGCTCTTGGTTCGAGTCTAGAAGGAATTGAGCGATTGTAATGAAACTTGCAGGTAAAATCGAAATAAAACTAAATTTTCCATTTGTAAATAGAAAGAGGGGACCTAGGACAAAACCCTAAAGAATTCTCCAAATGACAGAAAACTCATAAATGTTAATCAGTGTAACGTACTTAAGGCAGAAATGATTTTCATTTTTTTTTACTGCTTTTTGGATTGAGCAGAGTGGGCATATTCATCCAAAAATCTTATGGTTCGGTTCTTCGATCCAGACTAGAAGGGTTTAAATGTTTGGAACGAAACCTTAATAATTTTATGTGAACTATTATGCCACATATGCACAAAGAAAACAGGGATTAAAGAATTTTTTGTTTGATTCTCAGCACCTCATTAAATTTTGAAATTTTATGCCATTAACAAATATTTTTAAAGACAAGCTTTGTCCCGTAAAAGATAAGTTTCGTTCCAATCGCTCAACTCCTTCTGGCCTAGAAAAGAAAGCCAAACCATAGTATTTTTTAGATGAATATGACCCCTCTTCTCACTCCAGATAGGAGTAGAAACATTTTTAAAATTATTTATATCCCCCCTCTGCTCCCTCCAAACAGCGTTAGAAAAAAATTAAAAATTATTTCTGTCTTCAGTACGTTAATCTGATTTATACTTATGAGACTTGTACAATTTAAACCTTTTTAAGTGTTTTTCCCCCGTCCCCCCATTGTATTTGCAAACGGAGAACTTAATTTTTTCCTTGTTTCATTGCCGTCTGATGGCCTATGAATCCTGCAAGTTTCGCTCAAATCGCTCATTTCCTTCTAGGCTAGACCCAAGTGGCGAGGCATATGAGTTTTTGGAGTATTATGCCAACTGTGCTCCCTCCAAAAAGCAGTAGAAAATTTTTAATATATATTTCTGTCTTCAGTACGTTACACTGATTAACATTTATGAGTTTTGTACCATTTGGGATTTTTTTTTTTATTTTTGTTTTACCCCCTGTCTTCCTTTGTATTTGCAAATGGAAAATTTAATTTTTCGCCGTTTTATTGCTTTCGGATGGGCTATGAATAACACAAGTTTCGTTCCAATCGCTCAATTCTTTCTATGCTAGACCCAAGAGCTGAACCATATCAATTTTCGGAGAAATATGTCCCTTCTGCTATCTTCAAATAGAGTAAACAATTTTTAAAATGTATTTAAATCATCAGTACGTTACACTGATTAACTTTTATGAGTTTTGTGACACTTTCAAAAAATTCCTGTGTTTTCGCCCCGACCCCCTTTGTATTTGAAAATGGGAAATTTAATTCTTTCTCGGTTTTATCGCTGTTGTAAGGGCAGTGAATCCTGCAAGTTACGTTTAAACCGCTCAATTTCTCTGTTCTAGACCCAAGAGCCAAACAATATCAATTTTTGGAGCAATATGCCATCACTGCTCCCTCAAAATAGCAATAGAAAAAAATTAAAAATTATCTCTGTCTTCAGTACTTTTCTGTGGTTTATATTTATGAGTTTTGTTCCATTTGGAAAATTTAACAGGGTTTTGCCCGTTCCCGTTGATATTTGGAATTGAATTTTTTTTTCGGTTTTATTGCTCTCTGGTGGGCTATGAATCCTGCAACTTTCGTACCAATCGATCTATTTCATCTAGGCTAGACTCAAGAGCAGACACATATGATTTTTTGGAAGGATATGACCACTCTATTCCCTTCAAATAGCATTACAAAAATTTTAAAAATTATTTCTCTCTTCAGTATGTTACTATGATTAATATTTATGAGATTTGTGCCGTTTGGACAATTTTTAAAGATTTTGTCCCCGTCCCCCCTTTGTATTTGCAAATAGTAAATTTATTTTTTTTTTCAGTTTTATTACTGTATGATGGTCTATTAGTCCTGCATGTTTCGGACCAATCTCACAATTCCATCTGGGCCAGACTCAAGAGCCAAACCATATGATATTTTGGAGTAACATGTTCCCTCTGCTCCATCCAAATAGCAGTAGAAAATTGTTAATAATCAATTGTGTCTTCAGTAGGTTACACTGATTTATATTTATTAGTTTTCTGCCATTTGGAGAAATATTTAGGGTTTTGACCCTCGACCCCCCTTGTATTTGAAAAAAAAATTTCGCGGTTTATTGCTCTCTGGTGGGCTATGAATCCTGCACGTTTCGTACCATTCGATCAATTTCATCTAGGCTAGACTCAAAAGCAGACACATATGATTTTCTGGAAGAATATGCCCCCTCTGCTCCCTTCAAATAGCATTAGAAAAATTTTAAAAATTCTTTTTGTCTTCAGTACGTTGCTCTGATTAATATCCATGAGTTTTGTGCTATTTGGACAATTTTTAGGATTTTGTCCCCGACCCCCTTTGTATTTGCAAATGGTAAATTTATTTTTTTCCAGTTGTATTACTGTGTGATGAGCTATTAGTCCTGCATGTTTCGGACCAATCCCACAATTCCATCTGGGCCAGACTCAAGAGCCAAACCATATGATATTTTAGAGTAATATGTTCCCTCTGCTCCATCCAAATAGCAGTAGAAAATTGTTAATAATCAATTATGTCTTCAGTAGGTTACACTGATTTATATGTATTAGTTTTCTAACATTTGGAGAAATATTTAGGGTTTTGACCTTCGACCCCCCTTGTATTTGAAAATGGAAAATTTAATTTTCGCGGTTTATTGTTCTCTGGTGGGCTATGAATCCTGCAAGTTTCGTACAAATCGATCTATTTCATCTAGGCTAGACTCAAGAGCAAACGCATATGATTTTTTGGAAGAATATGACCACTCTGCTCCCTTCAAATAGCATTACAAAAATTTTAAAAATTATTTCTCTCTTCAGTATGTTACTATGATTAATATTTATGAGATTTGTGCCGTTTGGACAATTTTTAAAGATTTTGTCCCCGACCCCCTTTGTATTTGCAAATAGTAAACTTAATTTTTCCCAGTTTTATTGCTGTCTGATGGGCTATGCATCCTGCATGTTTCGGACCAATCGCTCAATTCCTTGTAGGCCATCATGTGGTTCGGATTACAAGTTAATTAGTAGGTCCACGTCTCATATCGCCTCGCTGCTGAAAGGGACGTTAAACTCGAAATCAATCAATCAATCAATCAATCCTTGTAGGCCAGACCCAAAAGCCAAACCATATAACTTTTAGGAGTTATATACTTTCTCTGCTCCACCAAAATAGCAGTAGAAAATTGTTAATAATCAATTTTGTTTTCAGTACGTTACACTGATTTATATTTATGAGTTTTCTGCCATTTGGAGAAATTTTCAGGGTATTGCCCTTCGTCCCCAGATTGTATTTGCAAATTGAAAATTTAATTTTCTGCTGTTTTATTGCTTTCAGATGGGCTATGAATAACACAATTTTCGTTCCAATCGCTGAATTCCTTCTACGCTAAAACCAAGAGCCGAACCATATGATTTTTTGGAGTAATATGCTTCCTCTGCTCCATCCAAATAGCAGTAGAAAAATTTTAATAAACAAATGTGCCTTCAGTACGTTACACTGATTTACATTTAAGGGCTTTCTGCCATTCGGAGAATTGTTTAGGATTTTGCCCCTCGTCCCCAAATTGTATTTGCAAATAGAAAATTTAATTTTTTCACCTTTTTTTTTTTTTTTGCTTTTGTATGGGCTATGATTCCCACAAGTTTCGATCCAATCGCTGAGTTCCTTCTAGCCTTGATACAGGGGCCGATGTTTATGATTGTTTGGAGGAATAAGTAACTTCTGCTCCCTCCACTAGCAGTTGAAATTTTTTAAAAATTATTTCTCTCTTCCGTACGTTACTCTGATGAATATTGATGAATTTTGCTGCCATTTGGAAATTTTTTTTAGGTGTTTTGCCCACCGTTCCCCCTTTGTGTTTGGAAATAGACAATTTATTTTTTACGCGGTTTAGTTCTTCCTCAATAGGCTATGAATTCCTGAAGTTTCGTTCTAATCGTTCAAATCCTCCCAGGTTACACCCAAGATCCGAACCTTTGGATTTTTGAAGGAATATGTCCCCTCTGCTCCCTCCAAACTGCAGTAGAAAAATTTTTAAAAAATATTTCTGTCTTCAGTGCGTTACACTGATTTATATTTATGAGTTTTTTGCAATTTTGACAATTTTAAGGGTTTTTCCCCTCGACCCCCCTTTGTATTTGCAAATGGAAAATTTAATTTTTTCTCGGTTTTAATGCTGTTTGGTGGGCTATGAACCATGCAAGTTTCGTTACAATCGCTCAATTCCTTCTAAACTAGACTCAAGAGCCGGAACGTATGATATTTTGCATTAATATACCCCTTCTGCTCCCCCCAAATAGCAGTAGATTTAAAAAAAAAAAAACATTTCTGTCTTTACTATCTTACACTGATTAACATTTATGAGTTTTGTGTCATTTGGAGAATTTTTCCCGTTTTGTCCCTCGTCCTTCCTTTGTATTTGCAAATGGAAAACTTTATTTTTTTCGCTGTTTTATTGCTGTCTGATGGGCTATGAATCCTGCAAGTTTCGTTCAATCGTTCAACTCCTTCTATGCTAGAACCAAGAGCCGAACCCTTACCTAAGTAGCAACTGACTTCATAGTACTCTTCCGTTTTTTTTTATTTCTGAAATTGTTGATTCCAAATCATTTAGAACCAGATCCGTTCGGTGGGCAATGCACCATACACAAAGAATATTACTATCGGGATATTCTTTTATCCGAACCTATTATACACTTTTTTAAACCCTATATTAGTCTCCTCACCATCAGTAGTCAAGCTTGTAAGGTTTTCTTTGGCTGTATTCTCAGCGTTGAAGTATTGCTAACACAGCGTAATTAAATCCTATTTTTTTTCTCAAAGATTACGTCGATTTGCACACACTATATCTGTTCAGAGGCGACACTAGACGACATGTTTCTCGTAGATATACCTTAATTTATGCACTGGCTGATAGAAATCGCAATAACCTTGAAAATCTTGTTTTACGAGACAACAGCTAAACTTTAACTTTATAGTCACAGAGACAGTTCAGAGGTGGCAGAACAAGCACCATCAAAAACTATAATAAAAGTTCAACAACGTGAATAGAGATACAGCCTTTTCCTACAAGAATTTTTAATTTCTGAAATCTTTTGCTTAGAGGCTCTATTGTTTTGTTGCTCTTGTAATGGATGTTTCTCTCCAATTGCTCTTCAATATGTTACTTCCGGTGTTGAATATTAGCAGTGGTGAAAACATTAGAATTGACAGTTGTAACCTTGGTACTAGTAACATTGTGTAGGCTTTACTTCTTTTATTTTTAGAGAAGCAGCATTGGGTACTTTATGCCCTTGCTTCAAGAACAAAAAAAAAGTCAATATTAGATGAAATATGTATAAATGTTTCTTTACTTGGGTATAATACTAAAGATATTGTTTGTGGGTAAGTGGTTAGCGTCAGTGACGACGCCAGCTTTAAGTTCATAGGGGGGCGAAGGAGGGGCAGATACATTTTCGGGGGGGCGGCTATTTGCCATACCAAAAATGACATATTTATTACGTTTGACTTATTTTACATTACATTGTGTATTTCGTTGCTGTTTTTATGTTAGATCTATATCATTATAAATTAAACTTATTTCAAATAAAATTTGTAACTAACAAATAAGTAACGTCTGCACATGAAATATTTTTCAATGGAACTTTTGAAGCCTAAACATAAATTGAATTACTTTCGCGTATGCGTTCAAGTAACACATTCGTCTATATGCTACGTATCTCTCTCTCTCTGTCTGTCTGTCTGTCTCTCTCTCTCTCTCTCTCTCTCTATATATATATATATATATATATATATATATATATATATATATATAGCCAGAGAGAGAATTTACGAGGAGTTGCTGAAAATGTCGTAGTCCAATCCAGAAGGAGTGTAGGTACTAGGTTGAAAAATGAAACCGTAGTTTAGAAAAACATATCTCTGTATGTACAAATATAAATTTTCATATTAATAATGAAATTCTTATTGTTTCTCAGGCCTCTGAAGTGATTATGTGTGCCCAAACAGATAATTTCACGAACATCCAGATCCTTACTGTTATAACATTTTTGTTCCACCAAGGAAAGTCACCGAAGTAAATTAATTAGGAAATCAGTGAAACACCACGGGACTCTCCTCCGTTATATATAGTGGTGAAGAAGTAAGTGGCTTAGTATAAACGTAGCAATTTCTCAACAAATTATGCTTTACATCCAGGATGATTAAAAGCAATGACTCTTCCTGGAATCATGGATGCAATTTGTGACATTATTCTTGAAAATTGCAGCATTTCAGCCAGTGGTGGATATAGCCCGGGGCCGGAGGGCCTAGGCCACCCCAGTTTTTGAGTGACAAAAATAATTTAAGCTATTATTTATATAGTTTTTAAAGTGTATAGTAAGCTCACGATATATTTATTATAGTCTGAGGTCTGCACCCCGCTTTCTCAGCAAAACTTGTGTCAGAGATTCTGGGCATTTCTTTGGAACTCGTCGGTAGCATAATTCAGAATGGCTTGGGTATGCGCAAGTTCTCGGCATAATGGGTTCCCAAAATATATGTCAGGAGAATAAAAGGGTAACGGCATTAAGAGAAGTCTTCTTCCAATTTGACCGTAATGCTGATCAATTTCGCTGACGAATAATAACCATAGATGAAATATGGTTGTACCACTATGATCCTGAATCGGAACAACATTCAATGGAGTAGTAGCACTCATTTCTCCATCGCCCCAAGAAGTTCAAGACACAGAAGTAGGTTGAGAAACTATTTGGAACATTCTTCTGGTATAAGTATGGAGTGGTAGACTACCTCCTCAATGGTCAGATATTTAATCCAGAATCTCTACATTACTTACAAAACTGAAAGAAAAATTCAAAGTTCAACGCTGCGGAAAATGAAAAGAAACGAATTCTGTTCCTTCAGGAGAATACACCTGTCCATCAAGCCCCTGCGAACATAACTGACATTGCATAATCTAGGATTTCAATGTCTAGATCATCATTCTTCTTCCGCAGATTTAGCTCCGTCTAACTATTACGTGCACTTATTTCCCAAACTCTAATAACACTTGAAAGACGCCTTTTGGATCTGATAGGGGTAGCGCTACGAACAGTGGTGCGAGGAAACCTAGATTTTTTAACTTTTCTGCAAAAGCTGGAGCACTGTACAAGGTAGTATATTGACTCTCGGGGGAAGAGAAGAAGAAGTAAAACTTCACCAATCCACGTGCACTCCTTCTGGGTTGGGCTACGGATTTTTCAGCAGTTCCTAGTCAATATGGTAGACGTCACGTCAGTACTTTGAAACAAAATAAGTAAAGGAGCACTAGTATAAACCAATTACTAACTAAAGATCAGCACTCTGACAATACATTTTATTGGGAATCAATTTCATTCCATAATTTTATTATTATCATTTGCAGGAAGGGAAAACAACTCTTTTTATCTCCTTCAAAAAATTAAGCCCTGGTAGTTGCAAACTAAGCTGTTATAAGCACATCCTCTGAATATTGGAAGCCGAGAATAATGTTTCAGAAAAAAGAAGTTTTAAATAAAACAAAATATGAAACTGAAAACTTCAAACCTGGATAAATACAAACAAGTTACGTAACTGGTTTTACCTTTCTTTTGTTTCCAATCGAAGTTGATCCAATGAGAAGAAAACAAGTCGACCAAATCTACTATTGTTCGCTAGGCACAATTATTAAAAATCATAAGAAAGAAGTATAACTAAAATTTACCTCAAAAGGGGCTAAATTAGAAAACAGAAATATGCGTGCATACCCAGACGCTCAAAGAAGAAAGCTTGAGGATTAATCTGCCACATAGTAAATTCATGGAAAGTAGACTACAATTTGTCAATGAGATTGGTTATGATACTGATATAAAATACTACATGAAGAATGTTTAAAGATTGTACGAGTCTGGGGGGGCAGTCTAGGTGGCAGTCAGGGAGGCAGAAGTAGCTACTAGGGGGGCGCTCGCCCCCTTGCCCCCCTCTGGCGTCGTCACTGGTTAGCGTACGCGCCTATGGCGTGGGAGACCCGGTGGGAGCTCACGTGGTTCGGATTCCACGTTAATCAGTAGATCCACATCTCATATGGCCTCGCTGCTGAACGGGACGTTAAACTCAAAATAAACCAGACTGAACAATTTTGTTTTATTTTTATTATTTAAAGTGATGGGCAAAACAATTCATTTCGGAGAATCGATGCATTTCCTCCGATTCAGTAAGATGATTCGATCATTCAATTCGTTCATATGAATTGGTCGTCAGTGCATACTTTTCGCGCAAGTGAATTGTTTGGGAATGATTCGTTCATTGAATCAGTTAGATTTCAGCGTATCTATTTTGCGCAAATGAGTTATTTGATCATACTAATTAAGTGGGAATTATTCGATCATATGAATCGCTTGGGCTACTGCACTTTTCTACGCAATTAATAAATTCCTTATGAGTAAATGCAACCTCGTTGATCCTCTTTGCCACACGACACGGGCATTGTTGCTTTGGGGTGAGTGAAGTGGCGCGGGAACTCCTAAGGTTCAGCGCAATTATGAAGTTTCAATTATATGCTGTTGTTCATTCCCTTTGTTATTATTTTTGTATCCAGTTTTTCATATTAGGACTTACGTCGCAATCCATTCTATTCTATCCCATGTGTCACCGTGGCTCACTGATAAAGCCCTTGCCTCAATGCGTGGGGTCCCTGGTTTTATCCACTGCTAAGTAAATTTGTGGGGTACATCACGATGTCCGTGGGTTTTGTTGGGGATACTCCCGTGTCCTCCCACACTCTCATTATACGTTTTCCTTAATATTTTCTTAATTTGGCCGCTGGAGCTTTGCCCCCAAACCCTCGAGATTGCTGGATTTACGACCAATCATTTCTTAAATTCGCAATTCTTTCGAATTCCCAATTTCTTTTCCTACTTTAAATACCTAATAATAAGATTTTGTATCCCAAGAAAACGCCCACATAAATAACATGAGAATTTCTTCATCTCCCTTTAGATTACCTAAGACTAAAAATATTCTCTTTTGGCAATTTTCCTGTGGGTTAGTCCAGGAAGGGTACAAACATGCAAAATTTCACCATTCTACTTTTGACGGAAGAGCCGAAAAAATTTGGAGTGTCCCACATAAATAACTTGAAGAAGATTTTTCAGACTACGTAACTCCACACGAAATTTCCGGTGATTGGGGTCCCTGGTTCGATTCCAGCTCGCGCCGTGTGGACTTTGTGGTGGACAAACACCGTGCTCGTGGGTTTTCTCGGGGTTCTCCTGTTCCTCCCACTTTCTTCATTCCACCCTTTCATTCATTACTCATTATCACCGTCTCCTTTAGCCTAACCGGCATAACCGTGGGACGTAAAACTGAAAGATTTCATTTTTCCACTCGAAATTGAATATTTTTATTTTTTGTGATTTACTTGTTTAACGCTAACGAAAACGTTCAAGCATAAAGTATTTCGAGTTTTTATTCCAATTCCAAGTATCTAAAATATGAGATTATATGTGCGAAAAAAAATCAATTTAAATAACATTGATAATTTCTTCATCGCCCCTGTAACTAACTAACTACTCTATGGCCTATGGAACCCGGAGGTTCAATGCCGCGTTTACAAAAGCTCTTCTCTAACTTCTATTCTTAGCTAACTACATCCAGTTTCTACTTTGTATTGCAATCTCTGCGAGATCCATCTTAATATTGTCCTCCCATCTGCACCTAGGTCTTCCTAATGGTCATTTTCCAATTGGTCTTCCAGTCAACACTTTCAAAGCGTTTCTACTCTCTCACATTCTAGCTACATGAACTGCCCACCTAAGTCTCCTAGACTTGATGACTCTAACAATATTAAGTAAACCGTATAATTAATGTAGTTCCTCGTTATGAAGTTTCCGTCATTCCGCATTCCCGTTCCTCTTAGGTCCGAATATTCGTCTCATGATATTCTTCTCAAATAGTTTCAGTCTATGTTCTTCCCTCAGAATAAGCGATCATGTTTCGCAACCATACAGAACAACAGGCATGGTTATCGTTTTGTATATTTTAAGCTTCAGATTCCTCGACAGAATTCGCGACGACAAGAGATTTTGAATCGGATAGTAACACGAATTCCTTGTTTTAGACGACATTTAATTTCTTCGTGAATATGATTTTCGTCTGTTAATATTGATCCTAGATATTTGAAATTATCCACTTTACCAAAAGTATTATTTAATATTTTAATGCATTCATAATTTGCTGTATTACGGTCCCGACACACTTGCAAACTTTAGTTTTCTCAGCATTTACTTCTAAACGAATGTCCCTGCAAGAGTTTAATAAGATTTCTGCATTCCTTTCTATTGTTCTCCTATCATCCCCTATAAAATTTACATCATCAGCATATGTCATAATCCGGTGAATACCGTTCAACTCTTGGCCCTGGTTGTTATCTTTGATTTCATCACCCCTTTAGACCCCGTTAAATTTAAAATATTAACTTTTGGCAATTTTTCTGTAGGTTAGTTCCGAAAAGCAACAATCATACCAAATTTAATTATTGTAGCCCTACCGAAAGTGCCCTATAATTTTGGGATGTGAGGATGTCCCATATAAATAACATTGGAACGATTTTTCAATTGTCCATAAAACTACATAAATTGGGATTTTTTATTTCTAGCGATTTTGTTAAATTATTGTATGGAAAACGTAGAAACATACAGAGTTTCAAGTTTTTATTTCATATCCAAGTGGCTAAAACATGTGATTATGTGTCCAAAAAAGTCAATTTAAATAACATATGGCATTTATTTATCTCCCCTTTAGAGCCCCCTAAAAATTAAAAATATTACCTTTTGGCAATTTTCCAGTGCGTTAGTCCCAAAAATGATACAATTATGCCAAATTTCAACTTTCCAGGTCAACGAAAGTATCCATTATTTTATGTCAGTTCATGTAATTTTACATAGAATTAGGATATATATCGTTGGATGAGAACGAGAGGAACGTAACTCCATTTTCGTAGGTTTACAGAAGAGAGGAGGAAAAGATTCTTTTTTAATGTTGTTTTAATTAGACTATAAACACATTTTGCATAGCAGACAAGTCAGTGACAAAGTCAACTTCAATAACGCTCAAATAACACCAAATTCGGCTTTCAGAATTATATCCATAATCCAAGCACACAAAATTTTATTCTTGGAGTTACGTTCCATTGGTTCTCATACGACAATATATGCGTTTTTGCACCAGTATGTTTAGTTTCAATAATAATAATAATAATACTTAGATCTTTCAAGTACTGGCTGTTTTAAATATTTCTTCGTTTTTTCTCGATTGCTGTTTATGCCCATTTTCTTCGCCAAAATTAACACCACTAGTGTCATTTTTTGTTTTAGTCATATTCCTAATATGTTTCTCGAACCTTTCTCTGAATTATGAACATATTTAGATTCTCCGTTTTTCCTTTGTTTGTTTTCATTACACATTTTCCTCACCAAAATTAACACTATTGCCTTTCTTCCGCTTTAACCACTTTTTAAAACGTTTTGGGACATTTCGCAACTGTAAAGTAAGTCCTTGTTTCGACTCCTTATTTCCTCATATCCCAAAATTATAGGGCACATTCTGTAGGGCTACAATAATAAAATTTGGTATGATTGTAGCTTTTCGGAACTAACCTACACAAATATTGCCAAAAGTTAATACTTTAAAATTTAACGGGGTCTAAAGGGTAGATGAAATCAAAGATAGCAACCAGAGCCTAGAGTTAAACGGTATTCACCGGATTATGACATATGCTGATGATGTAAATTTAATAGGGGATGATAGGAGAACAATAGAAAGGAATGCAGAGATCTTATTAAACGCTTGCAGGGACATTCGTTTAGAAGTAAATGCAGAGAAAACTAAAGTTTGGAAGTGTGTCGGGACCGTAATACAGCAAATTATGGATGCGTTAAAATATTAAATAATACTTTTGGTAAAGTGGATAATTTCAAATATCTAGGATCAATATTCACAGAAGAAAAAAATATTCACGAAGAAATTAAATGTCGACTAAAACAGGGAATTCGTGTTACTATCCGATTCAAAATCTCTTGTCGTCAAGAATTCTGTCGAGGAATCTGAAGCTTAAAATATACAAAACGATAATGATGCCGGTTGTTCTGTATGGTTGCGAAACATGGTCGCTTATTCTGAGGGAAGAACATAGACTGAAACTATTTGAGAAGAATATCATGAGACGAATATTCGGACCTAAGAGGAACGGGAATGGGGAATGGCGGAAACTTCATAATGAGGAAATACATAATTTATACGATTTACTTAACATTGTTCGGGTCGTCAAGCCTAGGAGGCTTAGGTGGGCGGGTCATGTAGCTAGAATGGAAGAAAGTAGAAACGCTTTCAAAGTCTTGACAGAAAGACGAATCGGAAAACGACCATTAGGAAGACCTAGGCTCAGATGGAAGGACAATATTAAGATGGATCTCGCAGAGATTGGAATACAAAGTAGAAACTGGATGCAGTTAGCTAAGGATAGAAGTCAGTGAAGAGCTTTTGTGAACGCGGCATTGAACCTCCGGGTTCCATAGGCCATAGCGTTAATTAGTTAGTTAAAGGGGCGATGAAGAAATGATCAATGTTATTTAAATTGACCTTTTTTTCGCACCTATAATCTCATATTTTAGATACTTGCAATTTGAATAAAAACTCGGAATTCGGTATGCTTGTACATTTTCGTTAGCGTTAAACAACTAAATCACTAAAAATAAAATTTTCAATTTCGATTGGTTTTATGTGGTCTGAAAAATCTTCCTCGAGTTGTTTATAAGAGGCACTCCAAAACGTTTCGGCACTTCCGTCAAAATTAGAATGGTGAAATTTTGCATGTTTGTAGCCTTTCGGGACTAACCCACAGGAAAATTGACAAAAGTGAATATTTTTAATTTCTAGTTTATCTAAAGGGAGCTGAAGAAATTCTCATGTTATTTAAATGGGCGTTTTCTTAGGATACAAAATCTTATATTTTAGGTAGTTAAAGTCGGAAAAAAACTTGAAATTCAGTAGAATTGCGAATTTAAGAAGTGATTGGCGGTAGACCTAGCAAACGTGGGGGTTTGGGGGCAAAGTCCAGCTGGCCAAATTCAGAAAATATTAAGAGAAACGTACGCAATTCACTCTTGATGCAAAGGCTGATAGATGCGAGGCCGTAGGCCGAGCAAACATTCAGGTCTGTGAGCATAGCCTCTGGCTAGGCAAAGGCTAGTCTTTATTATAAAATTGAAAGTGACTATGTTTTTGACTCTTATTTCCTTGAACCACCCGACCGATCTCGATCAAATTTACATCAAAGAGGTGTTCGTGCCTGGAAGGGTTTTTATCATTTCACTTTGACGAAGCAGCATATATAAAATGAAAGTGGCTATGTTTGTGACTTAATAACTCTTTAATCACCTGATTGACCTCAATGTAATTTTCAACATGGATGATATTCGGGACTGGGAATTTTCTCTTTTTATATATAATTTCAGTTTAATGTTAGAACTTAAGACAGAAACAGAAGGGTGAAATGCATAAAAATAAATAAAATTTAATAACGCTTAAACCACCCAACCCATCTAAAAAATTTTCAATATATATGAGCTTCGGGCCTACTAAGGATTTTTATCATTTCACCTTGACGGTGCAAAATAGAGGATGAAAGTAGATGCATATAAAATAAAAATGAAAAATAACAGTCTTTGTACCTACACCACTCTAGAACCACCCTACTGATCTCGATCACCTTAGACGAGGTTGAAACCTGGGATGATTTTTATCATATTATTTTGACGATACAGCTTAGGAGAGGGGAAGACGGAGATGCATTAAAAAATTATAGAAAATGACCAATATTAATGTCCATGTTGAATCCGTAGTTTTCGGGGTCGCTGAGTTGAACAGTGGCACTTCCGATTCCATTTACATGAAAATTCAGCTTAACAACTTTGGGGAGGAGGAGAAACAAAAATGATTTTAAAAATTACCAAAATTAGTATCGAATCCATAGTTTTCGTGGTCTCTGAGATGAACAATGACACTTCCGACAACGTTTAAATGCAAATTCAGCCACTCAACATGGTGAGGAGGAGTGAGAAGACATATGAAAAAGATTTGAAATGACTGATATCAGAGAGCACTTTAGTAATAGTAAAGAATGACTAACGGAAGAAATTAGTATTTTTTCTTAACTTAACCTAATGAAGTGGGGTCATAACTGTAACTGGCGGATCCAGGATATGAGCAAGGGAGGGGCTAAACCATAGTTTGCAGCTTTATCCAGTGTCAAACAGGATTGAAGCCCATTTTATCCGGTGTATACCTGAGCGTCAAGAGGGAGATATAGACCCTATAGACCCCTCGCTCCTGTATATATATATATATATATATATATATATATATATATATATATATATATATATATATATATAATGGTTAAGCTGGTCAAAGGGTTACGCCCTTTCTTCGGTAGGAGGATTATAGGTATGGAGAAATTTCTTTATTTCTAGGGGGCAGTGAGGGTTTGGAGCATTATTTTATTTGATTCCTACTTGTGTACAAAAGGTATTCGACACACGGTTACGATAGGTGCAGGATCGAAAAAAGAAGCGGATCGCATAATTCGAGAACAACCAGCTCCATAACTCAACAATACCATTCTGTTGGTTTATCACCGCAGATACATCAAGTTTAAGTTAAGACTAGAGGAATGGAGGTATAGGAGAACATCACCGTAAAGAAGCATTGTCAAAGGAGAACTCGAAATCCCGACGACGACGAAGAAGATCAACAGGATAGAGATCCAGATGTTGACTGACAGCAGTTTGTCCAGGCTCCTCCAGAGAAAGACATTCATCGTTCCAGATTACCAGGACGACGCCAGCCTCGTTGGATTTATCAGGCTAGTGCTCATTCCTGTATCTTAGTTAAAACCTTTCCCTTTCTCTTACCTTTCCCACAACTAGCCAATTTCAAAATTGAAACATTTGAATTTTATTTAAATTCATACATAATTTTACAGTTAAGTACCGTATTGTGCATCAGTTTCATCCCCAAATTGTTGCGTTCTTTAAATGAGTACTCTGAACTACAACTGATGGCAAATCACCGGTACACTAGGACCTGAACCTAAGTAAATTCCAATTCTTTTCTTCGTAATTTTAGTGAGGATGGCAAAAAGGAAATAATGAACAGGGCAATCATATATCAAACGAAGAAACAAGTTTGAAGTGTGTCTTTCACTAAACTTCAGAAAACTAATAAACCAGAATTAAAAATGCAGCAAATATTCCAAGGAGGCAATTCCATTTCAACTAGGAGCTATTTCTCATCATTTTCAGGTTCCCCCTTTGTTTAGAAGCTAGCACGCTTACGTTCGGCCTAGACCCTGGTTCTATTCCTGATAGGACTACAGGTGAAAAGAAATTTGGTTCGGATTCCAAGATACTCAACAGTTTCACGTCTCCTTAAACTTCCATAGCATAATCGTGGGACAGTAAACTCAAAACGAAACAAATTATTATCTTCAATTTTTATACTACATGATAGTAGATGAGACGCGTGTTTCACCATTCCGATAAAATAATAAAATTAATTGACAACAAAGATTTACAATAATAGGAATGGAATATAGAACGTACTTACTTGAACCACACACAAATTTTCGCTTCTTTGAAGCACACACAAATCTTCAGAAACTAGGTATGAATCTGAATAATGTTCGTCTATATCCTTACAGTCAAAAATTTCATCTATCTTACCATCTTCACTATGTAAAGCATAATCACTTGCAGGCTGTTCTGGTAAAAAGTTAGATTCAATGATTTCTACATTCAAAAATTTCGGTATATCTTTGGAAGATAGATTTTGTAATGCCATGGTGCTTCTCAAACAATCGAGAAATAATTGGAAAGAGAATTGTGTCAAAATTCACTTCGAGGAATTTGTTGCATCTATCGGAAAAATGTAAAACTCATTTATAACTGCTGGGGTCCTATATGGCAGGAAGTAGAAAAA
Source organism: Thermobia domestica (assembly GCF_964235325.1). Taxonomy (NCBI): domain Eukaryota; kingdom Metazoa; phylum Arthropoda; class Insecta; order Zygentoma; family Lepismatidae; genus Thermobia; species Thermobia domestica. Next base: position 185,931,372 of record NC_137467.1, on the reverse strand, counting down.
ACTTTTGTCACACATATACATAACAAATATCACAATGAGCAAAAATGAAGATCCTACAGAAACATGATTTTTTTTTAAACTTTCTTAATGTAATGTATAGCACGCGAATTATACAATGGTAAACTTAGCTTGAGGTGATGTTGTACCTCACGGTAGTAGCAAGTTTAAGCGGTTATGGTCATTGATCACGAAGCAGTAGTATCATTTCAGATTTAGCCTCGAGAGTCAAGATTATCCACCCGACGATTGCCATTTAATATATAATTTATTCAAAGGAATTGGTTTAAATAATCAGGAGGGGCAATTGCAAATTATCTAGCAAAAATGAAGTCTCTATCAGAAAGTAAAACAAAATGAATGTGTAAGAGCCGATTGAAATAAAAGAGTGATTATACAATCATATCTAAGGCGATCTAAGTTTCTTACTTTAATTTCACCCTAAAATAATAGTACTTATTTATATCCCATACAATAAGGAAATACTTACAAGAGAATCATAGTGTTTCCACTTTACTAGTAATAATTATTAGTAACTGGAGACAACGTTGTCTGGGAACCTATCTGAACAATCTCTAGAGGGTCTACAACGGAAACCGATAAATACTCTTTTCACCCAACATGAGCAACCGTGTAACAACTATTGTAACAAACAAAACTTAACAAAGATAAACCTGAAACTAATGTTCGGGAGAATTACCCTACGCAATCACATACATTAAAGGGACTTTCCTGTCTTTTTGCTTACTTTCCTTTATAGCAAGTATCTGTATATTACTATATTCAAACCTAATGAGTTCTTTGTAATTAATAAGATAATGAGTTTATAAGAATGTGTACATAATTTAGAGTTTTGTAGTTTCTTAGACCAATGATCGCTCACTTAGTGATAATATAAATTCCCATTACAACTGTATCAACTCAGCTTTCATTACCATTATTGACGATTGTATTTCGCATTCCTTGGAAATCACAATACAGGTAGACTAGTGATTATAAAATTAAACGTGACATTTCTAAGATAATTTAAAAACGTGACAGAAAATTCTTAATCACAGTATTTGAAGCAATAATACCAGTTATGTGTCACAATATAACGTTTAAATGACGTTAGTTAATAAATGAATACATTCATCGACAGAATATGTTACATGTACAGCTATCTTTAATTAATGGAAGCATAGTTTCTACTTGCAGTACCATTTTAACACTGGAAATGTAAATAAATGAAACTCATTTTTTATGTAGGCTATGTTTGCTAGTTAAAATTTAGCAACTAACACTAAAGTGTTATATCGTATTTATGAAATAAATTCTGGTAAACACAATATACAGAATCATCCGATCTATTTCCGTTTATGGAATATGGATAGTCATCGTTACTCGTTAAGATCAGAGTCTATTGAGCCCATTAACGGAATGTTTTGAAATAATCACTCTAGCTACATATTGCAAAAAATGAAATCTTTCAGTTTTACGTCACACATTTATGCCGACAAGGTTAAAGAAGACTGTGATGATGAGAAACGAATGAAATAGTGGAACGAAAAATGTGGGAGGAAACGGGAGAACGTCGAGAAATCCCAAGCACACGATGTTTGTCCAACACAAATTTCACTTTTCGAGGGCTGGAATCGAACTCTGAACCGGAAGCATCAGAGGTGAACGCTCTAGGTCTGAGAAACCGGTACGTATATATTGCTAAATACTTAACGCAACAATTTGCTTATCTGCAGAATAATGTGGAGAAAGACATATTTGGCTAGTATAAGATGATAAGAATTGAATGTAGAAGACCACGGTAACTCAGTGGTAGAGTGCTCACCTTTAGTGCTTTGGGTCCCTGGTTCGACTCCAGCTCACAGCAAGTGAATTTTGTGGTGGACAAATACTGTGTACGCTGGTTTTCCTGGGTTTTCCCGTTTCTTCCCAATTCCTTCATTCTACTATTTCATTCACTATTTATCACTTTCTCCTTTAGCCTAACCGGCATATACGTGAGACGTAAAACTTAACGATTTCATTTCATTTCAAGACTTGAATGTATGTGCTAATTACATATGCATTTCAAAACAATATGCATTAATACAGAAAGAATAAGTAGAATAGTGAATGGAAGCTATGAATAAGAAAAACGATCCATTAGTTTGATTTCGTGCAATGTAAAGAGACCAATTTACCCAAGGTATGTACAACGATAGTCCCTCGAAATCAACAGAATAATGTGATATTAATAAAAATTTAAAACATCCAATATATCCATCATTGATCTCCAAAGAATCATTAAATCATTCTTTATTATATCAATCCTTACAATTTACATATTAATACCAGTCCTGCTGATTCTCAGGATAGGTCAGGTAATATCTCTTACATAACTGGCAGTTGTTGTGGTAGAAACGAAATGAAGACAGTGAAGTTGCTGCTATACATTTAATAGAAGATGGCGGTGCGTTCTTCACTTTTAGCTGGCCAACCAAATAATCCGAGCATAGCGAAATCGAAAAGGGTGATCAGTTTTTCTCCAATAACTTTGTTTATTATTATAATTATTAGTATTATTGGAGTTGAAGCGTTTGACTCACGAAATGATGTTTTGGCTTTCGTTGATTTTAAGCTAGCTAAAGGCAATTAATGATAAAATAGTATTTTCTTGGAACGAATTCAAATGTTGATTTCGTTCATGGTTCTTGCATTGAAGAGGAAGAAAGCTTTCTTAACTGGTTGACATTCCGACATTGCTGCATTCTGCTACATTTAACATGCTGCTGCTTTAAGTCACTGACACTAGGAATTACATGGCAAGAAATAGCTCTGAACTGAGAAAGGTAACAGGATTGTACTTCATGGACGAACTGATCCGAGATAATCGCTCTTAGGAATTACATGGCAAGAAATAGCTCTGAACTGAGAAAGGTAACAGGATTGTACTTCATGGACGAACTGATCCGAGATAATCGCTCTTAGGAATTACATGGCAAGAAATAGCTCTGAACTGAGAAAGGTAACAGGATTGTACTTCATGGACGAACTGATCCGAGATAATCGCTCTTAGGAATTACATGGCAAGAAATAGCTCTGAACTGAGAAAGGTAACAGGATTGTACTTCATGGACGAACTGATCCGAGATAATCGCTCTTAGGAATTACATGGCAAGAAATAGCTCTGAACTGAGAAAGGTAACAGGATTGTACTTCATGGACGAACTGATCCGAGATAATCGCTCTTAGGAATTACATGGCAAGAAATAGCTCTGAACTGAGAAAGGTAACAGGATTGTACTTCATACGCACTCTGATATGAGATCGCTCTTAGGAATTACATGGCAAGAAATAGCTCTGAACTGAGAAAGGTAACAGGATTGTACTTCATCATGGACGAACTGATCCGAGATAATCGCTCTTAGGAATTACATGGCAAGAAATAGCTCTGAACTGAGAAAGGTAACAGGATTGTACTTCATGGACGAACTGATCCGAGATAATCGCTCTTAGGAATTACATGGCAAGAAATAGCCTCTGAACTTAGAAAGGTAACAGGATTGTACTTCTTGGACGAACTGATCCGAGATAATCGCTCTTAGGAATTACATGGCAAGAAATAGCTCTGAACTTAGAAAGGTAACAGGATTGTACTTCATGGACGAACTGATCCGAGATAATCGCTCTTATGAATTACATGGCAAGAAATAGCTCTGAACTTAGAAAGGTAACAGGATTGTACTTCATGGACGAACTGATCCGAGATAATCGCTCTTATGAATTACATGGCAAGAAATAGCTCTGAACTGAGAAAGGTAACAGGATTGTACTTCATGGACGAACTGATCCTGATAATCGCTCTTATAATTACATGGCAAAAATAGCTCTGAACTGAGAAAGGTAACAGGATTGTACTTCATGGACG